>NC_057809.1:457615513-457629004 GCF_018294505.1 Triticum aestivum
AAGCCCCCGAGTGGGAGGGTCGCTCTCCACTCGGTAGGATTTTTGAAACTTAGGCGAGTACTGGACTGCAGCTAAGCCCTCGAGTGGGAGGGTCGCTCTCCACTCGGTAGGATTTTCAAATACTTAGGCAAGTACTGGACTGCAGCTAAGCCCCGAGTGGGAGGCTGGCTCACCACTTGGTAGGATTTTCAAATACTTAGGCAAGTACTGGACTGCAGCTAAGCCCCTGAGTGGGAGGCTGGCTCACCACTCGGTAGGATTTTCAAATACTTAGGTGAAACGGGTTCGTAGCTAAGCCTCCGAGTGAGAGGCTGGCTCACCACTCGGTAAGAAATTATTCTTACAAACTTAGGCGAAACAGATTCGCAGCTAAGCCACCCACTAGGGGATTTCTCACGCAAACAAAAACAATAACAATCACTGGGAAAATTATAACGCTCTTGTCTTTGATAAATAAACTACAGAAGTTTTTCTTATTACATCTCATTCGAGTGAGAATTCAAGTATAAAAGGGGCGGAGCAGCTCTGCATTCCAGGCTCGTGGCTCATCAATCTGGCGATCGACGTTATAAAGGTGGTACGCTCCATTGTGGAGGACTCTGGTGACTATGAAGGGACCTTCCCAAGTAGGAGCGATTTTGTGTGGTTTCTGTTGATCCACTCAGAGGACCAAGTCTCCTTCTTGGAAGGCTTGACTCTTCACATTTCTGGCATGGAAACGACGCACGTCTTGCTGATAGATGGTCAATCGGATCATGGCCATTTCTCTTTCTTCTTCCAGGAGGTCGACTGCATCCTACCGGGCTTGTTCTGCTTCATCTTCAGAGTAGATCTCGACTCGGGGTGCGTTGTGAAGCAGGTCACTCGGCAAAACTGCTTCGGCTCCGTAGACCAGAAAGAATGGGGTTCTTCCAGTCGATCGGTTCGAGGTTGTCCTCAATCCCCAAAGAACTGATGGAAGCTCGTCGACCCATGCACCTGCTGCGTGCTTGAGATTGCGCATCAGTCGGGGTTTCAGTCCTTTGATAATTAAGCCGTTTGCTCTTTCTGCTTGTCCATTCGACTGGGGGTGAGCGACTGAAGCATAGTCGACTCGTGTGCCTTGAGAGGCGCAAAAGGCTCTGAATTTGTCAGAATCGAAGTTTGACCCATTGTCAGTGATGATGTTATGCGGAACTCCATATCTGAATATCAACTCTTTGATGAAACTGATAGCAGTGCAAGCATCAAGATTCTTGATAGGCTTAGCTTCAATCCATTTGGTGAACTTGTTGGCTGCTACTAGAACATGAGTGAAGCCACTCCTGCCCGTTCTCAGTGGTCCAACCATGTCCAGTCCCCAAACAGCGAAGGGCCAGACGAGTTGAATGGTTTTCAGGGCTGACGCGGGTTTGTGCGACATATTGGAGTAAAACTGACATCCTTCACATTTGTCGACTATTTCTTTCGCCATTTCATTCGCCCTTGGCTAGTAGAATCCCGCTCGGTATGCTTTAGCCACAATGGTCCGAGAGGACGCATGATGACCACAGGTCCCCGAGTGGATATCGTCAAGGATTATCTGACCTTCTTCTGGTGTTATACACTTCTGACTAACTCCAGTCGCGCTTTCTCTATACAATTGTCCCTTTATGACTGTAAAGGCCTTGGATCAACGGACAATCTGTCGAGCCTCTTCTTTGTCCTCTGGGAGTTCTTTCCTTAGGATGTACGCGATGAACGGTACCGTCCAGTCGGGAGTGATGACCAAAACTTCCATGATCAGGTCGACCACAGCTGGAACTTCAACTTCAATCGGATCCGTGGCACTTTTTGGCTGTGGGGCTTCTTCAGTGAAGGGATCCTCCTGAACTGATGGTGTGTGGATGTGTTCCAAAAACACATTGCTGGGAATGGCTTCTCTTTTGGAACCTATTTTCGCCAAATCATCAGCTGCTTGATTTTTCAGTCGGGGTATCTGATGAAGTTCTAACCCCTCAAATTTCTTCTCCAGCTTTCTCACTGCATTGCAATAACCAGTCATGGCTGGACTTATGACATCCCACTCCTTCATCACTTGATTAACCACCAAATCTGAGTCGCCATAGACCATGAGGCGACGGACGCCGAGTGAAATGGCCATGCGTAACGCATATAAAAGTGCTTCATATTCTGCTTCGTTATTGGAGGAATCAAAGTGGATTTGAAGAACATATCTGAGCTTATCTCCTCGGTGGGAGACCAATACTACCCCGGCACCGGAACCATTCAGCATTTTGGAACCGTCGAAGAACATGGTCCAATGCTTCGAGTGAACCTGAGTCGGCAGTTGTTGTTCAATCCACTCGGCGAAAAAATCTGCTATTGCTTGGGACTTGATAGCTTTCTTTGCCTCAAACTTGATATCTAGAGGAAGGAGTTCAATCGCCCATTTTGCCACTCGACCAGTTGCATCTCTGTTGTGTAGGATCTCTGACAATGGAGCGTCGCTGACGACTGTAATGGAATGATCAGAGAAGTAGTGAGCAACCTTCTTTGTGGTCATATAAATCCCATATAAAAGCTTCTGATAATGAGGATATCTTTGCTTCGACGGGGTCAAAACTTCAAAAATATAATATACTGGGCGCTGAACTTTGAAGGCTTTTCCTTCTTCTTCCCGCTCGACCGTAAGTACCATACTGACGACTTGTCCCGTGGCTGCGATGTAAAGCAGCAAAGGCTCCTTGCTGATTTGGGCAGCAAGCACCGGCTGGGTGGAGAGCAGAGCTCTGAGGTCTACAAACGCTACATCAGCTTCGGGAGTCCACTCGAACTTGTCGGACTTCTTCATCAATTGGTAAAGAGGGAATGCCTTTTCACCGAGACGGGATATGAATCGACTTAAAGTGGCCAAGCAACCAGTAAGCTTCTGGATGTCGTGCACTCGCACAGGATGTTTCATCCGGAGTATAGTACCGACTTTTTCTGGAGTGGCGTCGATTCCCCGTTCGGAAACGAGAAAACCGAGTAACTTTCTGCCAGGAACTCCGAATGTGCACTTTGATGGATTAAGCTTGATATCATACCTCCTGAGGTTGGTAAAGGTTTCAGCAAGGCCAGTCAGCAGGTCGGAACCCTTTCGTGACTTGACCACAATATCATCCATGTATGCTTCCACATTCCGACTGATTTGAGTGAGCAAACACTTCTGAATCATCCTCATGAATGTGGCTCCGACATTCTTGAGGCTGAATGTCATGGTAACATAACAGAAGCTCCCGAATGGAGTGATGAAAGTTGTTTTGATCTCGTCAGGTCCATACAAACGGATATGATGGTACCCGGAATAGGCGTCTAAAAAGATAGTCACTCACATCCCGCAGTCGAGTCGACTATCTGGTCGATGCGGGGGAGAGGAAAATGATCTTTCGGGCAGGCCCAATTGATATGTTTAAAGTCAATGCACATGCGAAGTGACTTATCCTTCTTGGGGACCATGACAACATTGGCGAGCCACTCGGAGTGGTAAATCTCTCGGATGAACTCCACTGCTAAGAGCCGAGCCACCTCCTCACCAATAGTCTTTCTCTTCTGGACGGTGGACCGTCGGAGATGTTCTTTGACGGGTTTCACTTTTGAGTCGACTCATAGGCGGTGCTCAGCCAGCCCCCTAGGAACACCCGACATGTCAGAAGGCTTCCATGCGAAGATGTCCCAGTTCTCACGGAGGAACTGGATGAGCGCTTCTTCCTATTTGGAGTCGAGTGTTGTTGAGATATGAGTCGGAGCAACACTGGGATCGGTCGGGTGAATGTGAACCGGCTTCAATTCACCAGACGACTGAAAGGCTGATTCTGTAGCGGGCTTCTTGGCTCGCAACAAATCACTCAGGTCTGCAGTCTTCTGGTACTCCTGCAGCTCCACCACTGCCATCTGAGCATCAACGATCTTTGAGCCTTTCTGAAAACACTCTTCTGCTTTCTTTCGATTGCCCGTAACAGTAATCACACCTTTGGGACCAGGCATCTTCAATTTGAGATACACATAACATGGTCGAACCATGAAGCGTGCGTAAGCTGGCCTGCCCAAAATAGCCTGATAAACACTCTGGAAATCCACAACTTCGAACGTCAACTTTTCTTTGCGGTAATTCTTGGAATCACCGAAAACCACATCAAGAGCAATTTGGCCGAGTGACTCAGCCTTCTTCCCAGGAATGACTCCATGGAAACTCATGTTGCTGGTACTGAGTCTGGGCATCGGAATGCCCATCCCTCTCAACGTCTCAGCATATAGTATGTTCAAACCACTGCCACCATCCATCAAGACTTTGGTCAGTCGAGTGCCTTCAACAACTGGGTTGACCACCAAAGCTTGCCTCCCAGGGGTGGCAATGTGCGTTGGGTGATTTGACTGGTCGAATGTGATGGCAGTCTGAGACCACTTCAGATAACTGGGTGTCGCCGGAGCAACCATATTCACCTCACGGTTGATAACTTTCAGTCGACTTTTTCTTTCAACATCAGCAAAAATCATCAAGGTGGAATTGACCTGGGGGTATCCATCATCACTGTCTTCCTTGTCCTCAACTTTGTCCGACTCCTTTTCCTTATCTTTGGGCTGTTTGCCCTGGAACTGCTGGATCATGAGCCGACACTGTCGAGTGGTATGTTTCGGGTAAATGAGCTTACCCTCTTCATCTTTCTTGGTGTGGATGTGACATGGAAAATCCAACACATCATTTCCGTCTTGGTCTTTGACTTTCTTGGGGTTCCAAGGCCCTTTGGGTTTCCCCTTAAACTTTCCTTGAGTTACAGCCAATGCTTCCCCAGGAGTAGCTGGCTCGGCTTTCCGCTTCTGTTTCCGATTGGAATTTCCTCCTCTGGTTTCTTGGGCGACTGACTTGTGCTTGCCACTCCGGAGTCAATCCTCATCTTCACCATTAGCGTACTTGGTGGCAATCTCCATCATCAGATTTAGAGACATGTCTCTGGTTCGACCAAATTTCAGATTCAGTTCTCTGTACTTGATGCCTTCTTTGAAGGCACAGACCGCTTGGTGATCAGGCACATTCTCTACCGTGTGATGTAACGTGATCCATCTCTGGATGTAATCTCTCAAAGTTTTATTCGGCTTCTGTACGCAAGACCGCATTT
Source organism: Triticum aestivum (assembly GCF_018294505.1). Classification (NCBI taxonomy): domain Eukaryota; kingdom Viridiplantae; phylum Streptophyta; class Magnoliopsida; order Poales; family Poaceae; genus Triticum; species Triticum aestivum. The sequence continues at coordinate 457,620,631 of NC_057809.1, forward strand.
CTGTCAGCCCTGCCGGTCGCTTGCATGTTCCTTCAAATGTGGTGATAAACACTCGGGCGAGATCTTCCCAAGTGTAAATGCTGTTGGGTGCTAACTGATTCAGCCACGCTCTGGCCGAGCCCTCCAACATGAGAGGTAGGTGCTTCATGGCCACTTCATCATTGCGACCGCCAATCTGGACAGCCACTCAGTAGTCTTCAAGCCAAGTATCGGGCTTGGACTCACCAGTGAACTTACTGACTCCAGTCGCCAACCTGAAGTTGGGAGGAATCACAGCGGCCCTGATGGCTCTACTAAAGCACTCTGGCCCCGAAACATGTATTTCTGCTGCTGGTAGGTGCATCCCTGTCGTGACCTTCTCGGTGAGCTCTGTTCCTGTCGACCAAACCTTGAACGAGAATGGATCTCGCATCAAAGCTTGGTCCCCTAGGGTCGACTGGAATCCTTCGCCCAACACTATGAGGGCGCCTGTCATCCTGCTGTCGAGGCACATTCGATCCACTCCTCGGGGGAGGGGTAGGCACTCGACGTCGATCGTCACGATCGAATCGGTGATCATACTGCTCACGGTTCCCATACTGATCACGCCAGACCCCACGTCCCTCACGCCTCGGGGGCGATCTTGGGCTATGAGCCGACTGGACTGTGTCTGCGGCAATGGATCTGCTATGAATCCTGTTCCGCGACTGAGAAACAGCGGAATTCTGGTCTCCTGTTGCCCGGAGTAACGCTCTGATCTGCAGCAAGCCTCTGCCAGCCTTTGACTGGAAGGCTGAATCGACTCTGCTATACGGGCTGCAGCTGCTAAATTCTGAATCGGAGTTCGATATACCTGCGGGGGCGGAAAGAGGTGACGTCGACTGGATTCTGGAACCCGTTGTCGCGCACGCTCGTCGAGTGCTCGCTGGAGGTTCTCCAGTCGAGTGCGCTCAACCAAGTTTGCCAGGCGCGCGTCCTCCAAGGCACGAGCCTCGGGGGTTTCTCCAACGATAGGAGTGTGCAGTGCATCCATGTTCCGGCGACGAAGTTCTTCTCTCTGCAGCGACGTGAGAGGCTCAGGGAGATATTCCTCATGGGGATGCGATGGGTCACCTCCACCTGCGCCTCCGTCGGTGCGGCGAAAACCGGCAGGACTGCGCGGTCCATCAACCATCAGAACCTCCACTGCCGGATCACTGCTGTCGCACTCGGATTCGGTCTCTGCGGTGCCAGTCGACAGGTCGAACAGGCCGTAGGGGGATTCGTCAGGCTCGATCGCCACGACTTGAGGGGTGGCCGACTGGCGTGCCACCGCGTGTCTCACCCACCGCTGAAGTCTCGACCGACCAGAGCGCTTGCCCCGGCGGGAAACAGGGAGGGAGGACAACACAAGGGCCGACCGATAATGGGTCGACAGTTGCCGCAAGAGGACGCCACGGACGCACGCGCGAAAGTGCGTTGCCCTGCGGACAGGGAGTACGTCGATGTCGAGCGGAGCCTCCTGAAGCCAAGCGGAGTCGTCGGCGATGAACGTGAGCGCGCCGAGACTGATCTCGCGGCCCTCCACCAAAACTCCACCAGAAACCATGATGATTTGGATCGGAAAAGATTGTAACTCTTCCAACAAATCACTAAGACACCTACCCCATGGTGGGCGCCAACTGTCGTGGTTCTAGGTCTGACAATAATGTCGGAGGGTAGGTATGGAGAGGCAAGATCTTAGCTATGGAGTAGTTGTAAGCACACGAGGTTTACGAGTTCAGGCCCTTCTCGGAGGAAGTAATAGCCCTACGTCTCGGAGCCCGGAGGCGGTCGACTGGATTATGTGTGTACGAATTACAGGGGTGCGAACCCTTTACACTTAGGAGGGGGTGGCTTATATAGAGTTAGCCAGACCCCTCCGGCCCTCAGTTATGCAGGGTTTTAAGTACATTAAGGTCGGGCTTGCTGGTAACGCCCCTAATAAAGTGCTATGATGACCATAAAAGCTACTTAATGACCGACCATTAGCGTGCGGAGTGACTTTAGGTCTCCTGGCCGTCGAGTGGTTGGATCTTGGTCGAGTGACTGCTTCTTGGTCGAGTGTCTTCGAGTCTGTCGAGTGGAACACCTCCGAGTCGATTGAAAGGAGATTTCTTCTAGAGATGTCCTTGGGTAGGGCAGTTAGGACAGGTCCATGACCCTACCATAGGTACATAGCTTCATCACAAACGACGTAAACAATGTAAGCAACAAGCTTTTAGTAATTAGCTTCGTCAAAGAAGCCCCGGTTACAGTGGGGCGTGTACATTTAAAGATATGTAGCCCTAACAGTTTGGTAGATCCGAACACACCCTGGGATATTAAAAGGAAAAATAAAAAGGAGAGGAGAAAAAGGAACCTAGTCAAAGTAAAAAAAGGTGCTACCAAACTATCCGTAGAATCGTCGGAGCCGAGCAGCGTTCCATGGATTCGACTCAAGGTGATTATCCGATGCATTACGAAGGCGATAGGCTCCTCCTGTGAGAACTTCATCGATTATGAAGGGGCCCTCCCATCTTGGTTCGAGCTTATCCTTTTTCTTCTCTGGGAGACGCAAGACGAGATCGCCCACGTTGTATGCCTTGGCCCGCACTTCTCTACTTTGGTATCGCCTCGCCTGTTGTTGGTAAAATGCGGAACGAGCTTGTGCGATATCGCGTTCCTCTTTGAGGCCGTCTAGGTCATCCTGCCGATCGAGCTCGGCTTCTCGCTCTTCATACATGCGCACTCGAGGTGAGTCATGAATAATGTCGCATGGCAGGACAACTTCTGCACCATACACCATGAAAAAAGGTGTGTATTCGGTTGTTCGGTTAGGTGTAGTCCGTGGCCCCCAGAGCACGGAATCGAGTTCCTCAACCCAGTGCTTGTCTGACGCCTGTAGGGAGCGCACTAGTCGAGGTTTAATGCTGCTCATTATCAGGCCATTGGCCCGTTCGACCTGACCATTTGTTTGAGGGTGGTAGACTGATGCATAGTCGAGTTTAATGCCCAATTTAGCACACCCGTTTTCACCTCATCGGCCATAAAATTGGATCCATTATCGGTGATGATGCTATGCGGGACACCGTAGCGGTGTACCATGCTACTTCTTGAGCTTGCGTTGGTTTTTCCCTTGAAGAGGAAAGGGTGATGCAGCAAAGTAGAGTAAGTATTTCCCTCAGTTTTGAGAACCAAGGTATCAATCCAGTAGGAGACAACATGCAAGTCACCGAATACCTGCACAAACAAACACCAACTTGCACCCAACGCGATAAGGGGTTGTCAATCCCTTCACAGTTATTTACAAAGTGAGATCTGATAGAGATGGATAAACGGTAAAGTAATATTTTTGGTATTGTTGGTTTATGGAACGGAAAGTAAAATATTGCAAATAAAGTAAATAGAAAACTAAAATTGTAGATCAGAAACTTATATGATGGAAAATAGACCCAGGGGTCATAGGTTTCACTAGAGGCTTCTCTCAAGATAGAAGATATTACAGTGGGTGAACAAATTACTGCCGAACAATTGATAGAAAAGCGCATAATTATGATGATATCTAAGGCAATGATCACGAATATAGGCATCACATCCGTATCAAGTAGACCGAGTCCTGCCTGCATCTACTACTATTACTCCACACATCGACCGACTCTTACTTGCATCTAGAGTATGAAGTTCATAGAACAGAGTAACGCATTAAGTAAGATGACATGATCTAGCAGGATAAACTCAAGCAATATGATGAAAACCCCATCTTGTTATCCTCGATGGCAACAATACAATACATGTCGGTTCCACTTCTGTCATTGGGATCAAGCACCATGCAACCTCTTGAGCTTGTGTTGGATTTCCCCAAAGAGGAAAGGATGATGCAGCAGAGAAGCGTAAGTATTTCCCTCAGTTTTTGAGAACCAAGGTATCAATCCAGTAGGAGGCCATGCTCAAGTCCCTCGTACCTGCACAAAACGATAGCTACTCGCAACCAATGCGATTAGGGGTTGTCAATCCCTTCACGATCACTTACGAGAGTGAGATCTGATAGATATAATATTTTTGGTATTTTTGGTATAGAGATGCAAAGTGAAAAGTAAAAGGCAAAGTAAAAAGCAAAGCAAGATTAAAGTGATGGAGATTGATATGATGAGAATAGACCCGGGGCCATAGGTTTCACTAGTGGCTTCTCTCAAGAGCATAAGTATTCTATGGTGGGTAAACAAATTACTGTTGAGCAATTGACAGAATTGAGCATAGTTATGAGAATATCTAGGCATGATCATGTATATAGGCATCATGTCCGTGACAAGTAGACCAAAGCGATTCTGCATTTACTACTATTACTCCACTCATCGACCGCTATCCAGCATGCATCTAGAGTATTAAGTTAAAAACAGAGTAACACCTTAAGCAAGATGACATGATGTAGAGAGATAAATTCATGCAATATGAAATAAACCCCATCTTGTTATCCTTGATGGCAATGATGCAATATGTGCATTGCTGCCCCTTCTGTCACTGGGAAAGGACACCGCAAGATCGAACCCAAAGCTAAGCACTTCTCCCATGGCAAGAACTACCAATCTAGTTGGCCAAACCAAACGGATAATTCGAAGAGACTTGCAAAGATAACCAATCATACATAAAAGAATTCAGAGAAGATTCAAATATTATTCATAGATAGACTTGGCCATAAACCCACAATTCATCGGTCTCAACAAACACACCGCAAAAAGAAGATTACATCGAATAGATCTCTAGGAGAGAGGGGGAGAACTTTGTATTGAGACCCAAAAAGAGAGAAGAAGCCATATAACTACTAACTATGGACCCGAAGGTCTAAGGTAAACTACTCACACTTCATCGGAGGGGCTATGATGATGTAGAAGCCCTCCGTGATGACGGCCCTCTCCGGTGGAGCTCTGGAACAGGCCCCAAGATGGGATCTCGTGGATACAGCAAGTTGCGGCGGTGGAATTAAGTTTTCGGCTCCTCTTCTGATCGTTTGGGGGTACGTACGTGTCACACCCTCAATGCGACTATATCTCCCACGTGTCGAGGCACGACTTAGAGGCATAATCGCATTGAAGGCATATGTCGCAAGTTAGGCAATCTTCACAACATCCCATGTAATATTATAATGAAAGGGGAGATAACATAGTTGGCTTACACTCGCCACGTCAATCAAGTACATAAATAACATTACATCATCCAAACACTCATGGCCCGACTACGGCGCCAAAATAAAAGATAACCCAACATGCGACACGGTCCCGTTCACCCCCAACTGGGCACCACTACTGATCATCGGGAAAGGAAACATAGTAACATTGAGAGTCTTCGTCGAACTCCCACTTGAGCTCATACGCGTCTCCTGGAGCGGAATCATAAGGCCCTGCATCTGGTGTAATAGTAATCTATGAGCCACAGGGACTCAGCAATCTCGCACCCTCATGATCAAGACTATTTAAGCTTTTAGGTAAGGCAAGGTTAATATGTGGAGTAGCAGCAAGCGACTAGCAAATATGGTGGCTAACTTATTCGCAAAAGAGGGCGAGAATAGGAGGCAAAGCGCGAGCGAGAAACTAAAGAATAACCTGCGCAAACATTACTCCAACATCGTGTCCACTTCCCGGACTCCGCCAAGAAGAGGCCATCACGATAACAAACTCGGTTGATTCATTTTAATTAATTAAGGTTCAAGTTATCTACAACCAGACATTAACAAATTCCCATCTGCCCATAACCGCGGGCACGGCTTTCGAAAGTTCAAATCCCTGCAGGGGAGTCCCAACTTAGCCCATGAAAAGCTCTCACGGTCAACGAAGGAATAGACCTCCTCCCCAGACGTTCCGATCAGACTCGGTATCTCGGTAATTCAAGACACTTCGACAGGTTAAAACAAGACCAAAAACACCGCCCGAATGTGCCGACAAATCCCGATAGGAGCTGCACATATCTCTTTCTCAGGGCACACTCAGATGAGACATCCTACGAGTAAAACCAACCCTCAAATTGCCCCGAGGTGGCCCCGTAGTCTACTCGGTCGTACCAACACTCAGAGGAGCACTGGCCCGGGGGGGGGGGGTTAAAATAAGATGACCCTCGGGCTCCGGAAACCCAAGGGAAAAAGAGGCTAGGTGGCGAATGGTAAAACCAAGGTTGGGCATTGCTGGAAAAGCTTTAATCAAGGCGAACTATCAAGGGGTTCCCATTATAACCCAACCGCGTAAGGAACCCAAAATCCGGGAACATAACACCGATATGACGGAAACTAGGGCGGCAAGAGTGGAAAAAAACACTAGGCGAGAGGCCGAGCCTTCCACCCTTTACCAAGTATATAGATGCATTAAAATAACATAGCAATATAATGATATCCCAACAAGTAAATAAATGTTCCAACAAGGAACGGCCTTCAATCTTCACCTGCAACTAGCAACGCTATAAGAGGGGCTGAGCAAAGCGGTAACATAGCCAATCAATGGTTTGCTAGGACAATGGTGGGTTAGAGGTTTGACATGGCAATTTGGGAGGCTTGAAAGCAAATGGTAGGCATCGTAGCAATGGCATAGCAAAAGAGCGAGCAAACTAGCATAGCAAAGATAGTAGTGATTTCGAGGGTATGATCATCTTGCCTGCACAGTTGTCAGAGTTGACTGGATCCTCGAAAGAAAACTCAATGGGCTCCTCGTTAGCGAACTCGTCTCCCGGCTCTACCCAAACAAGACAAACAAGCAACAAGGATACAATCAACCACGTGCAAGACCAAGCAATATGATGCAATGATGATATGCTATGCGGAATGCGACGCGGGATGCAAAATGCAAGATATGACAGGAAATGCATGAACCTGGCCTTAACTCGGAAAACCAAGTATGCCACTGGAAAGATGAGATGAAATCGCTTGAAAACGATATAAAGAACGCCGGAATCGGAGTTACGGTTTGGAAATGGCAAGCGATTCAAATATGGCACCGGTCTGCGATTTACAGCAAGTAGGCATCTAAATGTATTGAGATGAAAATGCTACAGCCACCAAACATGACAACAAAATACATGGCAGGGATGCACACACGATTCTTAACAATAGTCTAGCACTGAGCTACGGCCAATTCATCCATTAACAGGTTCAAACAAGCATGGCAAAAATGCATATGGCAAACAGATCTCAGACTTGGTGAAATTAACACTTGTCTGGAATTTCAGATCAGGTAGCCCTCTTCGGAGCCACAAAACTACATGCTACAGGACCTGAACATGGCAAAGTAAAGCATGGCATGGAGCTACTCAAAAGTCTTAACAAAAGTCCCTTAGTGACCTTGAGCCAAAAGGGATCAGAAAATACAATTGCAAGCATGCGAACATAGCAAAAACATAATCAGTTTTCATACTTAGTGAAAACTGGCACATGCTGAAATATAACTCAAGTAGGCATGTTTACGAGCTCGATGCACTCACTACGGTGCAAGTTATGGCAAGACAAGCATACATCCATCAATAAGGCACAAAATTAAAGCTATACATGGCAAGAACAATAGCATAGCATGCACGGATCAACTACAACAACACCGGCAAAATTGCAAACAAGTTGACAATCTGTCCAGATTCACAAAGTAGCAAAAGTAGAGCTCGATTGACTCAAGCTAGGGTGCTCCATAATTGAAAACAAAGACATGGATGGATAGAGCACTACAAGGATAACAAAACATCCTTACTGATCATCCTCAAAAGAGGCACGGATCACTAGGAAACAACAAGAACATATGGCAACATGAGATAAACAGATCAAGAACTTAGTGGAATTGCTAAGTCCCTGAAAACAGAATTAGCAAGTGCACCACTTTGCAAGATTGCACTAGTCACCACACACATCACAAAAATACATGGGTTGCACCTCTAGAAAGATGAAAAAACCCTTAACAAAACACATGCAGAGCATCAGGGCATATCATGCACACATTAATCATGGCAAAAATGACAAAAACCTAAATGGAGCAGCAGATCTGACAATTATCTCAAGTAGCCCTCTTCTAACAGCATTTCGGGCATCAAGATGAACTCAAATGAAAATGATCCAATGCAATGAAATGACGTACTCTCTGAGATGAACATTTTGATATGCTATATGCATGAATCGAAGCTACAGATACAAAGTTACGGAGCTAGGAAGAAGGGCACATGGATCTGGAATTCTGGGACTTAGAAGAAAAAAACGACCTCTAGGGTTACTGTTCACGGATCTCAGATCTGCACGCAAAACGAGGTCGGCCGGTTCCCTTGCCGGAGTCTTCGCCGGAGTTCGAGAAGATGGCCGGGGGCGGCCGGATCCGTACGGGAGGCGAGGCCGGGAGGAGGCGGATGAGCTGGCCGGCTCGGGGCGGCGCGCTGGCCGGCG
>NC_057809.1:457629633-457636558 GCF_018294505.1 Triticum aestivum
GGGGGTGTTTAAATAGGCATAGAGGGAGTTAGGAGAGTCCAAATGAGGTGCGGTTTTCGGCCACGCGATCGTGATCGAACGCTCTAGATGATGGAGCAGAGTTTGGTGGGTTTTGGGCCAAATTGGAGGGGTGTTGGGCTGCAACACACACGAGGCCTTTTCGGTCCCTCGGTTAACCGTTGGAGTATCAAACGAAGTCCAAATGGTACAAAACTTGACAGGTGGTCTACCGGTAGTAAACCAAGGCCGCTTGGCAAGTCTCGGTCCAATCCAGAAATGTTTAATCCCCACACACGAAAGAAAGGTAGAAATGACCACCGGAGGAGAACGAAACGCCGGAATCGAATGCATGAGACGAACACGTATGCAAATGCAATCCACATGATGACATGATATGAGATGCATGACAACGATAACAACACACGGAGAAAAAACCCGAACCCGAGGAAATAAATATAACTTAACACCGGAAATGGCAAGAGTTGGAGTACAAATAGGGAAAGTTACATCCGGGATGTTACAACACTCCACCACTACGAAAGGATCTCGTCCCGAGTTCTAGGACTGAAAGAACGTCGGGTACTTAGAACGGAGGTGATCCTCGCGTTCCCAGGTAGCTTCATGCTCGGAATGATGTGACCACTTGACTTTGAGAAATTTGATTGACTTGTTGCGAGTCTTGTGTTCAGTCTCTTCAAGAATAGCAACTTGGTGCTCACGATAAGAGAGATCTTCTTGGAGCTCAATGTCCTCGAAGTTGACGGTACGGTCAAGAGTCTTGAAGCACTTTCGAAGCTGAGAGACATGGAACACGTCATGAACATTTGCAAAGTTTGAAGGAAGCTCAAGTTGATAGGCGAGGTCACCTCTCTTGCTGACAATCTTGAAAGGTCCCACGTATCTAGGGGCAAGCTTCCCTTTGATACCGAAGCGACAAGTACCTTTCATAGGAGAGACGCGGAGGTAAACATGATCTCCGATCTGGAAAGCCAAATCGCGGTGCTTACTATCATAGTAGCTCTTCTGACGGGATTGGGCTGCTTTGAGGTTACCACGAATGACTTTGCACATTTCCTCTGCCTCTGTGATTAAGTCATTACCCAAAAGCCGGCGTTCACCGGTTTCAGACCAGTTAAGAGGGGTACAACACTTCCTGCCATACAGAATTTCAAAAGGGGCCTTGCCCGAACTTGCTTGAAAACTGTTGTTGTAGGAGAATTCAGCATAAGGAAGACAATCCTCCCATTTCATACCGAAGGAGATCACACAAGCCCTGAGCATATCTTCAAGAATCTGGTTGACACGCTCGACTTGACCGCTAGTTTGAGGATGGAAAGCTGTGCTGAAGCGGATGTTGGTGCCCATAGCCTTCTGAAAAGAATCCCAAAACTTCAAGGTAAAGATGCTGCCACGGTCTGAAGAGATCACTTGTGGAATACCATGCAGAGAGACAATACGAGAGGTATAGAGTTCCGCCAATTGAGCTGCAGTGATCGACTCTTTGATAGGCAGAAAATGAGCCACTTTAGTGAGTTTGTCGATGACAACGAATATAGCATCATTGCCACGCTTGGACTTTGGAAACCCAGTCACGAAGTCCATTTCAATGTGGTCAAACTTCCATTCTGGAATGGAAAGAGGTTGGAGGAGACCAGCTGGCCTTTGGTGTTCTGCCTTCACTCTTCTGCAAACATCACATTCATTCACGAATTGAGCAATCTCGCGCTTCATTCGAGTCCACCAATAAGCCTGCTTGAGGTCCTGATACATCTTCGTGCTCCCAGGGTGGATGGAGAGGAGAGAATCGTGAGCCTCGTTCATGATCACTTTACGGAGGTCACTTTTCAGTACAACAATACGATCCTCGAAGAAGAGAGTGTCCTTGTCATCAAGGCGGCAGCACTTGTACTTGGACTGGCTCTTGGCAATCCCAATCTTCACCTTTTTCACCATAGCATCAAGAAGCTGGGCTTGGCGAATCTGGTCTTCCAAGGTAGGAGAGACTAGAAGGTTGGCGAGGAAACCTTGAGGACAACTTGCAGATTAAGTTTGCGGAAAGCTTCACAAAGCTCGGGTTGATAAGGCTTGAGAATCATACTGTTGCAGTAAGCTTTCCTGCTCAAAGCGTCAGCAATTACATTAGCCTTGCCAGGGTATACTCAATACTCGGATTATACTATTGAATCATTTCGACCCATCCAGTCTGCCTGAGGTTGAGATTAGGCTGAGTGAAGATGTACTTGAGACTCTTGTGATCAGTGAAAATGTCCACTTTTCTTCCCAATAGAAGATGTCTCCAAGTCAAAAGAGCATGCACAACTGCCGCCAACTCGAGATCATGAGTGGGGTAGTTCTTCTCATTAGGCTTCAACTGGCGAGATGTATAAGCAACAACTTTCTTCTCTTGCATCAATACTGCGCCAAGACCTTGGAGAGAGGCATCACAAAAGACCTCGTACGGCTTGGATTCATCAGGCGGAGTGAGAACTGGAGCAGTGATCAATTTCTCTTTCAAAGTGTTGAAAGCAATATCACACTCCAGAGACCAAATGTACTTGACGTGCTTATGAAGAAGGTTAGAGAGAGGCTTCACGATCTTAGAAAAGTTTTCAACGAATCTTCGGCAATAGCTTGCGAGACCGAAAAAACTGCGGAGTTGCTTCACGTTCTGGGGAGGTTCCCAATTCACAATTGCAGACACCTTCTCAGGATTCACGGCAATGCCCTTGGCAGAGATGATATGACCAAGATAAAGAACCTCATCGAGCCAAAATTCACACTTGGAGAACTTGGTGTAGAACTGATGTTCCCTGAGCTTATCAAGAACCAAATGCAAGTGCTTGGCATGATCTTCCTTATTCTTGGAGAAAACCAGAATGTCGTCGAGATAGACCAAAACGAAGTCATTGGTGTAGGCATTGAAGATGAAGTTCATCATGCGAGAGAACGTCGGAGGAGCGTTGACGAGGACAAAAGACATGACAGTGTATTCATATGAACCAAAGCTTGTCCTGAAAGCCGTCTTCGGAATATCTTGCTCACGGATTCGAATCTGATGATAACCCATACGGAGATCAAGCTTGGAGAATACTCGAGCACCTTTGAGTTGTTCGAACAGCTCATTGATGTTGGGAAGTGGGTATTTGTTCTTGATGGTCTTCTTGTTCACTGGACGGTAATCAACACAAAGTCGGTCCGTTCCATCCTTCTTCTTCACAAAAAGAACACCACAACCCCACGGAGAAGAACTAGGCCTGATGAGACCCATTTTCTCTGGAATATCGAGTTGCTTCTTCAGCTCCTTCAACTCTTCAGGTCCGAGCTTGTAAGGACGTTTGCACACAGGTTCCGTGCCAGGCTCAAGATCAATAACGAATTCAACTGGCCGGTGCGGAGGCATTCCTGGAAGCTCTTCTGGAAAGACGTCTTGATATTCGCAAACGACTGGAATTTGAGAGATGGCATCCAATTCACCCTTCTCATTGAGAGAAAACAGACGGATGGTATTATCCCGAGCGGCAAAGACAATTACATCCTCAGACGAATGAGTCAATTGAATCTGCCTGGCAGCACAATCAAGATGTGCCTTGTGCTTAGAAAGCCAATCCATTCCGAGAATAAGATCAATATCCAAGTTACCAAGAACCACCGGAGAAGAGAGAAACTTGTAGTCTCCCAACGTGATAGAGATATCGGGAGCAACCAAACTAGAAGTCAAAAGCTTGTCGGGAGAAACAACTTGCATGACTTTGGGCATGATCTCGGTATCAACATTGTGCTTCGATGCAAAAGGACATGACAAAAAGGAATGCGATGCACCAGTGTCAAAAAGAACTTTTGCAGGAACATCGTTAACAGGAAAGTTACCCATGATGACATCTGAAGAATCCTCTGCCTGAGCTGCATTCATCAAATTGACCTTGGCGTGCTTGGGGTTATGCTTGACCACAGCTGTACTTGCAGATCTGACAGGAGGAGGAGGAAGACACCTCTAGTTGAAACACTTGTTGGCATAGTGACCCTTCTGTTGGCACTTGTTGCACGTGACCTCTGAAAGCGGACGGTGATACGGAGCACTCGATCTTGGAGCTTGAGACAAAGTCTTGTTCTGAAAGCCAAGGTTGGGTGGGTGGGAAGAACCACTGTCACCTTTGCTCTTCTGCTGCTACGGCTAACGGAACAGAGGAGGAGGAAGCCAATACTTCTGCTACTTGGCCACTTGAGTAGAGGAAGAAGGAGTAACATCTCTGGCTCGCTTCTTGGAAGCATCACACCTCAACTGAGCACCCTCTTGCTTCAGTGCCATGTTGTAGAACTCATCGTATCTCAAGGGCTCAAAGAGAACAAGAGCGAGCTGAATTTCTTCTCTGAGACCACCCCTGAACTGGTATATCATGCTCTTCTCATCAGGGACGTCCTGCTTGGCAAAGCGGGCGAGCTTCTGGAACAACTTGTTGTAGTCATAGACAGACAAAGAGCCTTCCTTCAGATTGCGGAATTCCTCACGCTTTCTTTCAACCACGCTCTGGGAAATATGATGAGCTTGGAAATCTCGACGGAAATCATCCCAAGTGATAACACGTCCACCTCGGGAATCCTTGTACTGCTGGAACCATTCTGCAGCTTGATCTTTGAGTTGGAAGGAAGCGAACTTAATAAAGTCCTCAGGACTGATGTTACTGCACTCGAAATGCTTGCACAGATCCACAAGCCAATCGTCAGCATCGGTTGCCTCAACACAATTGCTGAAAGTCTTTGGCCCATTAGCAAGGAACTGGTTGAGTGTAGCAAAGTGATTCTGATTGCTGCCTTGATTCCCTTGACTGCCTTGATTGCGCTCTTGAAGAATTTGCATGATCAACTGTGTGTTTGCATTGGTTGCGGCCATCACAGCTTGCCATGCCTCCGGAGGAGGTGGAGGTGGTGGCGGATCAGGATTAGGAATTGTGCGCGTTGGAGGAGCCATCCTGAAGAGGTTGACCACCATTAGCACATTGATAGACAATATTGAAGCTGAATCCAACGAAATGAAAATTGCAACATATAGTCTTCACATCCGAACAAAATGAACGAATGCATTCCTCTTGAAATGGTCACATATCCATAAATTGAGAAGCCACGTAGAAATAAGGTAGAGAAATAAATCAACAAGGTACGGATCAAGAACGAATAATCGGTAAGAAATCCCAACCAATATCCGTGGAAGAAGAACTAGAGCTACTAGAATTCCCACCTATGAAACTCCCGAACCTTTCCGGTTATGCAATCAGGTGTTGGGGATACAGGGGAAGCATAATATCTCACCCAAACTAGCAATTCCTACATCCAGCTGTATCCATCCTTCAACACATAACCAAGAAACCTTCGAAAACCATCTACCTCAACCTTCGAAAAGCATCCATTATACAAGTTATGGCGATACTCCCGAACTCCCGCCCCAGTACTAGGTGGCGTCGAGGTTATCTCACCAACGAACTGCATAAAAGAGATTTTCGATGTCGGCGTACTAAACTCAGGTATTCCAGAACTGCAACGATAAAATTATGATGACAACACCTCAGAGCTCAACTCCCCGGGACACTTCCACTAAACCCCTGACAGGAGGCACCAAGACAATGTTCTCATCATAAAACCATCGGAACGATTCCAAGATACCCGCGTGATCCTAAGATTTTTTTTAGTGAAATTTGAGAAGAGAAGAGTCAAAACTCTACGTCAGGATGCCTTACCGGAGCAATGAGGAGACTGGGAAGTAAAAAGAATTCCTAAACTCTCCGATATATAATTCCTAAATGACTCAAAACATTTTTCTAGACACAACTCGGCCGCTAAAAATGATCAAGCAATGGGGCTCCTAAGGTCGGGGAAGGCTCTTATTACCAACTTGCCACACCCTCGATGCGACTATATCTCCCACGTGTCGAGGCACAACTTAGAGGCATAATCGCATTGAAGGCATATGTCGCAAGTTAGGCAATCTTCACAACATCCCATGTAATATTATAATGAAAGGGGAGATAACACAGTTGGCTTACACTCGCCACATCAATCAAGTACATAAATAACATTACATCATCCAAACACTCATGGCCCGACTACGACGCCAAAATAAAAGATAACCCAACATGCGACACGGTCCCGTTCACCCCCAACTGGGCACCACTACTGATCATCGGGAAAGGAAACATAGTAACATTGAGAGTCTTCGTCGAACTCCCACTTGAGCTCATACGCGTCTCCTGGAGCGGAATCATCAGGCCCTGCATCTGGTGTAATAGTAATCTGTGAGCCACAGGGACTCAGCAATCTTGCACACTCGCGATCAAGACTATTTAAGCTTTTAGGTAAGGCAAGGTTAATATGTGGAGCTGCAGCAAGCGACTAGCAAATATGGTGGCTAACTTATTCGCAAAAGAGGGCGAGAAGAGGAGGCAAAGCGCGAGCGAGAAACTAAAGAATAACCTGCGCAAACATTACTCCAACACCGTGTCCACTTCCCGGACTCCGCTGAGAAGAGGCCATCACGGTAACACACTCGGTTGATTCATTTTAATTAATTAAGGTTCAAGTTATCTACAACCGGACATTAACAAATTCCCATCTGCCCATAACCGCGGGCACGGCTTTCGAAAGTTCAAATCCCTGCAGGGGAGTCCCAACTTAGCCCATGACAAGCTCTCACGGTCAACGAAGGAATAGACCTCCTCCCAAGACGTTCCGATTAGACTCGGTATCTCGGTAATTCAAGACACTTCGACAGGTTAAAACAAGACCAGCAACACCGCCCGAATGTGCCGACAAATCCCGATAGGAGCTGCACATATCTCTTTCTCAGGGCACACTCAGATGAGACATCCTACGAGTAAAACCAACCCTCAAGTTGCCCCGAGGTGGCCCCGCAGTCTACTCGGTCGAACCAACACTC
>NC_057809.1:457636796-457639077 GCF_018294505.1 Triticum aestivum
GGGGTTAAAATAAGATGACCCTCGGGCTCCGGAAACCCAAGTGAAAAAGAGGCTAGGTGGCGAATGGTAAAACCAAGGTTGGGCATTGCTGGAAAAGCTTTAATCAAGGCAAACTATCAACGGGTTCCCATTATAACCCAACCGCGTAAGGAACGCAAAATCCGGGAACATAACACCGATATGACGGAAACTAGGGCGGCAAAAGTGGAACAAAGCACTAGGCAAGAGGCCGAGCCTTCCACCCTTTACCAAGGATATAGATGCATTAAAATAACATAGCAATATAATGATATCCCAACAAGTAAATAAATGTTCCAACAAGGAACGACCTTCAATCTTCACCTGCAACTAGCAACGCTATAAGAGGGGCTGAGCAAAGCGGTAACATAGCCAATCAACGGTTTTCTAGGACAATGGTGGGTTAGAGGTTTGACATGAAAATTTGGGAGGCTTGAAAGCAAATGGTAGGCATCGTAGCAATGGCATAGCAAAAGAGCGAGCAAACTAGCATAGCAAAGATAGTAGTGATTTCGAGGGTATGATCATCTTGCCTGCACAGTTGTTAGAGTTGACTAGATCGTCGAAAGCAAACTCAATGGGCTCCTCGTTAGCGAACTCGTCTCCTGACTCTACCCAAACAAGACAAACAAGCAACAAGGATACAGTCAACCACGTGCAAGACCAAGCAATATGATGCAATGATGATATGCTATGCGGAATGCGATGCGGGATGCAAAATGTAAGATATGACAGGAAATGCATGAACCTGGCCTCAACTTGGAAAACCAAGTGTGCCACTGGAAAGATGAGATGAAATCGCTTGAAAACGATATAAAGAACGCCGGAATTGGAGTTACGGTTTGGAAATGGCAAGCGATTCAAATATGGCACCGGTCTGCGATTTATAGCAAGTAGGCATCTAAATATAATGAGATGAACATGCTACCGCCACCAAACATGACAACAAAATACATGGCAGGTATGCACACAAGATGCTTAACAAAAGTCTAGAACTGAGCTACGGCCAATTCATCCATTAACAGGTTCAAACAAGCATGGCAAAAATGCATATGGCAAACAGATCTCAGACTTAGTGAAATTAACACTTGTCTAGAATTTCAGATCAGGTAGCCCTCTTCGGAGCCATAAAACTACATGCTACAGGACCTTAACATGGCAAAGTAAAGCATGGCATGGAGCTACTCAAAGAGCTTAACAAAAGTCCCTTAGTGACCTTGAGCCAAAAGGGATCAGAAAATACAATTGCAAGCATGCGAACATAGCAAAAACATAATCAGTTTTCATACTTAGTGAAAACTGGCACATGCTGAAATATAACTCAAGTAGGCATGTTTACGAGCTCGATGCACTCACTACGGTGCAAGTCATGGCAAGACAAGCATACATCCATCAAGAAGGCACAAAATTCAAGCTATACATGGCAAGAACAATAGCATAGCATGCACGGATCAACTACAACAACACCGGCAAAATTGCAAACAAGTTGACAACCTGCCCAGATTCACAAAGTAGCAAAAGTAGAGCTCGATTGACTCAAGCTAGGATGCTCCATAATTGCAAACAAATACATGGATGGAAAGAGCACTACAAGGATAACAAAACATCCTTACTGATCATCCTCAAAAGAGGCACGGATCACTAGGAAACAACAAGAACATATGGCAACATGAGATAAACAGATTAAGGACAGTGGAATTGCTAAGTCCCTGAAAACAGAATTAGCAAGTGCACCACTTTGCAAGCTTGCACTAGTCACCACACACATCACAAAAATACATGGGTTGCACCTCTGGAAAGATGACAAAACCTTTAACAAAACACATGTAGAGCATCAGGGCATATCATGCACACATTAATCATGGCAAAAATGACAAAAACCTAAATGGAGCAGCAGATCTGACAATTATCTCAAGTAGCCCTCTTCTAACAGCATTTCGGGCATCAAGATGAACTCAAATGAAAATGATACAATGGAATGCAATGATGTACTCTCTCAGATGAACATTTTGGTATGCTATATGCATGAATCAGAGCTACGAATACAAAGTTACGGAGCTAGGAAGAAAGGCACATGGATCTGGAATTCTGGGACTTAGAAGAAAAAAAACCTCTAGGGTTACTGTTCGCGGATCTCAGATCTGCACGCAAAACGAGGTCGGTCGGTTCCCTCGCCGGAGTCTTCGCTGGAGTTCGAGAAGATGGTCGGGGGCGGCCGGATCCGTACGGGAGGCGAGGCCGGGAGGAGGCGGATGAGCTGGCC
>NC_057809.1:457639713-457689357 GCF_018294505.1 Triticum aestivum
GAGGGAGCTAGGAGAGTCCAAATGAGGTGTGGTTTTCGGCCACGCGATCGTGATCGAACGCTCTAGATGGTGGATCAGAGTTTGGTGGGTTTTGGGTCAAATTGGAGGGGTGTTGGGCTGCAACACACATGAGGCCTTTTCGGTCCCTCGGTTAACCGTTGGAGTATCAAACGAAGTCCAAATGGTACGAAACTTGACAGGCGGTCTACCGGTAATAAACCAAGGCCGCTTGGCAAGTCTCGGTCCAATCTGGAAATGTTTAATCCCCACACACGAAAGAAAGGTAGAAATGACCACCGGAGGAGAACGAAACGCCGGAATGCAAAACGGACAACGGGGAAAAAGCTCGAATGCATGAGACGAACACGTATGCAAATGCAATGCACATGATGACATGATATGAGATGCATGACAACGATAACAACACACGGAGACAAAAGCCGAACCCGAGGAAATAAATATAACTTAACGCCGGAAACGGCAAGAGTTGGAGTATAAATAGGGAAAGTTACATCCGGGATGTTACAATAGGTATATATAGGAGGAAGGAGTACGTCGGTGGAGCACCGAGGGGCCCACGAGGCAGGGGCGCGCCCTAGGGGGGTGGGCGCGCCCCCACCCTCATGACCACCTCTTTGACTCCTTGTAGTAGGGTCCAAGTCTCCCGGATCACGTTCGGTGAGAAAATCACGTTCCCGAAGGTTTTATTCCGTTTGAACTCCGTTTGATATTCTGTTTCTCTGAAATACTGAAATAGGCAAAAAACATCAATTCTGGGCTGGGCCTCCGGTTAATAGGTTAGTCCCAAAAATAATATAAAAGTGGAAAATAAAGCCCAATATAGTCCAAAATAGTAGATAATATAGCATGGAGCAATCAAAAATTATAGATACGTTGGAGACGTATCAGGCATCCCCAAGCTTAATTCCTGCTCGTCCTCGAGTAGGTAAATGATAAAAAGAGAATTTTTGATGCGGAGTGCTACTTGGAATAATTTCAATGCAAATCTTCTTAATTATGGTAGGAATATTCCGATTAGGAAGATTCAAGACAAAAGTTCATATTGACATAGAGAATAATAATACTTCAAGCAAACCAACAAAGCAATTATGTTTTCTTAAAGTAACATGGCCAAAGAATGTTCATCCCTACAAAATCATAGAGTTTAGTCATGCTCCATTTTTGTCACACAAGAATGCTCTCATCATGCACAACCCTGATGACAAACCAAGCAATTGTTTCATACCTTAGTAATTTCAAACTCATAAACTTTCACGCAATACATGAGCGTGAGCCATGGATATAGCACTATGGGTGGAATAGAATATAATGATGGGGTTACGTGGAGAAGACAAAAAGGAGAAAGTCTCACATCAACGAGGCTAATCAATGGGCTATGGAGATGCCCATCGATTGATGTTAATGCAAGGAGTAGGGATTGCCATGCAACAGATGCACTAGAGCTATAAATGTATGAAAGCTCAACAAAAGAAACTAAGTGGGTGTGCATCCAACTTGCTTGCTCTCGAAGACCTAGCTAGGGCACTTGAGGAGGCCCATTGTTGGAATATACAAGCCAAGTTCTATAATGAAAATTCCCACTAGTATATGAAAGTGATAACTCAAGAGACTCTCTATATGAAGAACATGGTGCTACTTTGAAGCACAAGTGTGGAAAAAGGAATAGTAGCATTGCCCTTTTTTTGGGCCTTCTTTTTTTCTTTGGCCTTCCTCTTTTTTGGGGGACAATGCTCTATTGAATGATGATCATCACACTTTTATTTATTTACAACTCAATGATTACAACTCGATACTAGAACAAAGTATGACTTTATATGGATGCCTTCGACGGTGTACCGGGATATGCAATGAATCAAGAGTGACAAGTATGAAAAAATTATGAACGGTGGCTTTGCCACAAATAATATGTCAACTACATGATCATGCTAAGCAATATGACAATGATGGATGTGTCATGATTAACTGGATGGTGGAAATTTGCATGGCAATATATCTCGGAATGGCTATGGAAATGCCATAATAGGTAGGTATGGTGGCTGTTTTGAGGAAGATATAAGGAGGTTTATGTGTGAAAGAGCGTATCATATCACGAGGTTTGGATGCACCGGCGAAGTTTGCACCAACTCTCGATGTGAGAAAGGGCAATGCACGGTACCTTAGAGGCTAGCAATGATGGAAGGGTGAGAGTGCGTATAATCCATGGACTCAACATTAGTCATAAAGAACTCATATACTTATTGCAAAAATCTACAAGCCATCAAAAAACAAAGTATTATGCGCATGCTCCTAGGGGGATAGATTGGTAGGAAAAGACCATCGCTCATCCCCGACTGCCACTCATAAGGAGGACAATCAAATAACACCTCATGTTTCAAATTTGTTGCATAACGTTTACCATACGTGCATGCTACAGGACTTGCAAACTTTAACTCAAGCACTTCTCAAATTCACAATTACTCTACTAGCATGACTTTGATATTACTACCTCCATATCTCAAAACAATTATCAAGCATCCAACTTTTCTTAGTATTCGACACACTCAAAAGAAAGTTTCACAAATCTTGAATACCAAGCATGTTATTATTAAGCAAATTACCATGCTATTAAGACTCTCAAAATAGTTTAGGTGAAGCATGAGAGATCAATAGTTTCTTTAAAACAAATCCACCACCGTGCTCTACAAAATCTAAGTGAAGCACATAGAGCAAAATTATAGCGCTCAAAAGATATAAGTGAAGCACATGGAGCAAAACTACTTAGCTCAAGAAGATATAAGTGAAGCACATAGAGTATTCTATCAAATTCTAATTCATGTATGGCTCTCTCAAAAGGTGTGTACAGCAAGGATGATTGTGGCACACTAGCAACCAAAGACACAAATAATATAAGACACTCCAAGCAAAACACATATCATGTTGGTGAATAAAAATATAGCTCCAAGTAAATTACCGATGGAAGTGGACGAAAGAGGGGATGCCTTCCGGGGCATCCCCAAGCTTTGACTTTTTGGTGTCCTTGGATTATATTGGGGGTGCCATGGGCATCCCCAATATTAGGCTCTTGCCACTCCTTGTTCCATAACCCATCACAAGAATTCACCCAAAACTTGAAAACTTCACAACACAAAACTTAAAGTAGAAAACTCGTGAGGTCCATTAGCGAAAGAAAACAAAAAAACCACTTCAAGGTACTATAATGAACTCATTCTTTATTTATATTGGTGTTAAACCTACTGTATTCCTACTTCTCTATGGATTATAAACTATTTTACCAACCATAGATTCATCAAAATAAGCAAACAACACACGAAAAACAGAATCTGTCAAAAACAGAACAGTCTGTAGTAATCTGTGGCTAGCGCAATATCTGGAACCCCAAAAATTCTAAAATAAATTGGTGCACGTGAGGAATTTATCTATTAATCATCTTCAAAAAGAATTAACTAAATAGCTGTAACACCCTCAATGCGGCTATATCTCCCACGTGTCGAAGCACGACTTTGAGGCATAACCGCATTGAAAGCAATGTCGCAAGTGAGGTATTCTTCACACAACCCATGTCATACATAAGGGAACTACATACATAGTTGGCTTACAATCGCCACTTCACACAATTACATGAATAAAGCATTACAACATCCAAATACAATCAAGGTCCGGCTACGAAACCAAAATAAAGAGCAACCCCAAATGCAACAAGGTCCCCCGATCGACCCCAACTTGGCTCCACTATTGATCAACTAGAAATGAAACAAGACAAAGGACAAGATCTTCATCGAGCTCCTCCTTGAGCTTGGTTGCGTCACCTGCTCGGTAACATCGGCACTTGCAAACTGGTTTTGGAAGTATCTGTGAGTCATGGGGACTCAGCAATCTCACACCCTCGCGATCAAGACTATTTAAGCTTATGGGTAAGGTAAGAGGTATGAGGTGGAGCTGCAACAAGCGACTAGCATGTTTGGTGGCTAACATACGCAAAAGAGAGCGAGAAGAGAAGGCAAAGCACGATCGAGAAACTATGATCAAGAAGTGATCCTAGGACAACCTACGTCAAGCATAACTCCAACACCGTGTTCACTTCCCAGACTCCGCTGAAAAGAGACCATCACGGTTACACACGCGGTTGATGCATTTTAATTAAGGTCAACTTTAGGTTTTCTACAACCGGACATTAACAAATTCCCATCTGCCCATAACCGCGGGCACGGCTTTCGAAAGTTCAAATCCCTGCAGGGGTGTCCCAACTTAGTCCATCACAAGCTCTCACGGTCAACGAAGGATATTCCTTCTAGCGGGAAGACCCGATCAGACTCGGAATCCCGGTTACAAGACATTTCGACAATGGTAAAACAAGTCCAGCAACACCACCCGAATGTGCCAACAAATCCTGATAGGAGCTGCACATATCTCATTCTCAGGGCACACTCAGATTGTCCAAACTTCCGGTAGGCCAGCCCAGAGTTGCCCCTGGTGGCCACCGGCGACTGACAGTTTGGACCAACACTCAGAGGAGCACTGGCCCAGGGGGGTTAAAATAATGGTGACCCTTGAGTCTGCAGAACCCAAGGGAAAGAAAAGGCTAGGTGGCAAATGGTAAAACCAAGGTTGGGCATTGCTGGAGGAGTTTTATTCAAGGCGAACTGTCAAGGGGTTCCTATTATTACACAACCGCGTAAGGAACGCAAAATCCGGGAACATAACACCGATATGATAGAAACTAGGGCGGCAAGAGTGGAACAAAACACCAGGCATAAGGCCGAGCCTTCCACCCTTTACCAAGTATATAGATGCATTAGTTAAATAAGAGATATTGTGATATCCCAACAAGTAAACATGTTCCAACAAGGAACAACATCTCCATGTTCCAACAAGGAACAAACTTCATCTTCACCTGCAACTAATAACGCTATAAGAGGGGCTGAGCAAAGCGGTAACATAGCCAAACAACGGTTTGCTAGGACAAGGTGGGTTAGAGGCTTGTTTAACAATATGGGAGGCATGATAAGCAAGTGGTAGGTATCGCAGCATAGGCATAGCAAAAGAGCGAGCAACTAGCAAGCAAAGATAGAAGTGATTTCGAGGGTATGGTCATCTTGCCTGAAATCCCGCAAGGAAGAAGAACGAGTCCATGAAGAAGACAAACGAACGTAGTCGAACGGATCCTCACAAACGCGACGTTAACGGAACTAACCCGAAGAAGCAACACCGGAAAGAAGCAAACAGCAAGGTAAACAACCAACACATAAGCATGGCATGATGCACAACCAAGTATGATGCATGTCCGGTTTAAATATGCATGACATGGCAAAGTGCAACAACCAAAACTACAAATTAAGTGGAGCTCAATATGCAACGAGTTGCATATTGACGAAACACCACGTCAATTATTTAGTTCACTCCCGCTTATGTACCCAACCAAATTAAATGTTGTTAAGCATGTCAACAGATGAAGCAAAGTGGAACTACCTATCTAGGCAAGTTTAAATGAGGCCGGAAATAACAAACAACAATTCCGGTAAATCCCCATATGCATTTAGCAATTTGGTGCAACAACAATTTAAACATTTTAATTGTTGTTATCATGATGCGGATGACATGAACAAGTTTATGAAATTATTATTAAAAGTTGACAAGAGAATTATTATGAAGCATTTTACATCGTGGCGGAAACAAAAGGGGTGCCATGGCAACGATAACGGTAACGGTGCCACGGCAATGTCCCGGTTCCGGTACTTGATTGAGATACTGGTGCAAAGGGGGAATGTGCGGATGGGTGCAATAGATGGTGGGGCGCTCCCGGATACCGGGTTCCCACAGGTTAGTGGCATGGAAACGAATGACAATATGGACATGGTGCATACAAAGGGGGCATCTCATTCAACATGCATTCATTCGTTCACGGGCGTCGTCTCGGGGTTACACCTTCGAGGCTGGACTTTTCGAAACGGATCAAGTTCGTAGCGGAAGTAGACGTTCTCGCCACGTTCGTAGATGTTCGGGGTCACGGTGAGGAACTTGACATCCACGGGGTCTTCAAGGGTCGACGGTAGTTGTTCTATGCATCGGGTGTCAAGGTACTTGTCGTTCTTAGCGAATCCGTAGATGGCGGTAGTTGTACACACGTTGTCGGGGAACTTGTCAGTCCGGTCTTGGCGACGGTATTTGTGCACGGATCATAAACGTTCTCGGGTCATCGTTAGAGGAGCTTGGCGGATTTGAATCACTTCGAGGTTGTCGTGATACTTGGGGTCTTCGGACTCACCGGTCTCGTCAACTCGAAGGGGTACTTGCATTTTGCAATTCCATATCCAGGGTCGTCACGTAGTCGTTATAGTCGAACTTGACGAGGCATGGGTGTCGTGGTACTAGTCGCATTCTAGAACCGTAGTGGTACTTGTCGATATCCGGTACGGTCTTAGCGATTCCGGAGATGCAGTATAAGTACTCGATGCATCACCGCGTAGCCATACTCAGGGTCCTTGGGGCATCAGTGCTAGTTGGACTTGCCGGTCTTTACGTTCTGAAGGTCACTTGGAGTCTTCGATCACAGGTGTTTGGCGGGTCGCTGAGGTTGAGTGTGAGTTCAACGGAGCAGGGACTTCGAGAAAACCCCAGAGGCGCTACTCATTGGACCGGTGACAGAGGAAAAACAACAGGAAAGACAACAGGAGCTTGGCGAGGACGCGGGCGCCTAGCGCGACTCGGGACTCCTGCGAAGGGAAGGGGAGGTGGCGACCTGCTGCTGACGGCGCTCTGGCGAGGTGGCGACGGACTTGGGGTGTGGGGGCACCGAGGCGTTGAGCTGCTGGTGCTTGATGCAGAGAGAGGCAGCCAGGGTACACGAAGGAGGCCGGGAAGACGGGGAGGTCGAGGCCAGCAAGAAAAGGGAGGCAGCAGGGGCGCTGCGATGCTGATGGCCTCACAGGCCAAGCCGGGCGACGTGCGTAGCTTGGGGAGGCGCAGGGCTCCGACGGCAGCAGGGTGAGGAAGAGGCCCAAGAGGTCGAGGCCAGGGCCTTGGGGCGGAGCTTTGAGCTCGGCCGACAGCGGCCATGGACAAGGGCGACGCCGAGGCAGGGTGCGCGGGGCTCTCGGACTTGAGCGGCGACGGAGGTCGCGAGCTGGCAGTGAGGAAGAGATCGAGAGGAGAGGTGGCGCGGCGTACGGGAGAGATGGGATCGAGGGAATCGGGGAGAAGGGTGCAGCGCGAGGGAGATGGGGATCGTGGTGACGGCGCTGGAATCTAACAGGGGAGAGGATTAGGTTTAAATGCGGGCTGTGAGGCCTCAGGGAGGTTGGGCCGGTCTGGCAGGCCTAGGCCCAAGAAGGCCTGTGGGTGTGGGCTCTCTCTCTCCCTTCTTTCTCTTAATATTTTATTTATCAGAAAACATGAGAAGAACAAGAAAGAAAGTGGGGGGTTTAGAGAACGAAGTTGGACTCGCGGATAAATTTCCCGGACTCACAAAAATATGCTCGTTCAAAGAAAATAGAAATGGCCAAGATTGAAAGATATAAACTCAAACTCATTTGAATTTAATTCAAATGGGTTTTAACTAAGACTTGGTAAAAGGAAGGTCCATAAATGTTCGGATTTTTGGTGGAGCTCCGGAAAATGATGAAAGAATATATGGCAAGGTTTGAGGAGCAACTCGAAGCAGAAAAGACTTGAGAGTTTAAATTGCAAGTGTGTCACGGTAATTCCACAAGAATGGAAATATTTATAATAGCTCCCTAATATCAGGAGGATATGTTATAAAGAGAAGTCACCCTTCCCTTGATTTAAATGGATCAAAGATCCATGCCATTTATTTAGTTGAGTTAAAAAACATGATGGCATGATGACATGATGCAATGCAAAACGATGCAATGAACCAAACAAGTCACACGAAGAAACCCGGAAACCATGAAAGGCATCTGAAGCTCCGGTCTTGGGGCGTCACAACACTCCACCACTATGAAAGGATCTCATCACGAGATCTAGGATGGCACCGGAGGGAAAACGGAAGAGAAAGAGAAGAGGTAAAACTAAGTTGCTTCTTTGACAAATAAGTGAAACCAAAGAACCTTGAGAGGTTGAACAAATTGAAAGGAATAATGCAACAAAGAAGACAAAGTTGAAAGCACTCCGGTAGGGAAGAGTAACGAGGAAGAAAAACTTCGAGCAGCACTCCGGTTGAAAAATTATGCAAGACTTGATAAGATGAAAAGAACTTGAGCAGAGGGCACAACACTCCGGTTAAATGGATAAACCGAGAAAAGAACACGGTCCTGAGCAAACAAGAAGATGGGTGAAAAGAACAACATCACAATGCCTCCGAAACGAAAGAATAGAATATAGATAATTGAAATAAAAGAATGGAGAAGAAAATGCCAACTTCTGCCACAAATGAGCTTGGAGAGCACCCTTCGAGGAAGGTTAAATGGAGTTGTTGGAAAACCAACAACGAAAAAGGGTAATCTTGATATAGTCTTATGGAATACATCTCAAATTATGAGGTGACAACCTGCCACACACGGCAAAAAGAATTGGATTGGTATGAACAAGGAGACAAGAAAGCTATTACACCGGGAGGATAGATGAAGAACTTGGGTCATTTATGAGCACCATAAATAGCAACAGTCCTTAGGAAAGGCTTTAGGTGAAACATGACACAAGATAACTCCCACGAAAAGGTTAATGGATTCAAAATATCTCATTCTTAACAACATTCGAATCATGAAACATGAACTCAGATTATCAAGACTGACATAATACCACCTCTAATGATACGGTAGAAAGAATTGCACTCCGGATTGCAAAATGAAGAATGATTGAGCTCCTCTGAAAAGAATCTTGATGAACACTTGGAGAAGGAATTAAATCCTTGGTGAACCATCATGTAGAACCTTCATGAAGAACTCCGGTAACAAAAGGATAACGAAAAGAAAGAGAAGTTAAAAACATGAGGTGAAACCTTGCGATGATTTAGGTGGATCCTCGCTATGAGATAAAAGAGAGATCTTGAAACTCCGGGAAAATAAAAGATGAAACAATGTTACTCAAGAAGTTGATGAGTCTCCGGAATAGGGAATTAATCACTTGGGTGAATCAAGAATAAGAATTACGTTATGCCTATCCTTCACCAATTTAAATTGATGACAAGCAACAGATTTGACATACTACTTATTCCCGTAGAAAGGACTAAGAGAGATATAGCGCAAACTTGAGAAGGTATTGAACGAACCACCGGAAGGGTTGAAACAACGAATAAATTGATATGGTGACCAAGGAAGAGAACTCTTGAACGGACCACTGTAAGAATTGAAAATGATCAAAGTAGGGGTGAATCACCGGTAAGAATTAGCAAATGAACGAAGGTGCTTGAGACAAACTAGATACATGAGAACGAAGGGATCACGAACTGATTAGAGATCACTTGAACGATGCACCGGTAAGATTGGAGAATGATAACTGAAGGCTGAGAATGAATAAACCTGAATTGTTGGACTCCGGATAATCAAACTGAGAAGACTCTTGAATTGCTCCGGATAGGTGAAAAGAATTCTCACTATAAAAAACAGTTATGAGAGGATGACATCAAGCTAGAGCCATGAATCTCTGAGAGAGCGGATAGATATGGAGGAAAAGTATTCTTCGGTCTTCAAAACCTGAGAATGACGACGAGAAACACCAACAATAATTGTAGAGGCACTCCGGAATAAATAATAGAAAGTTTGATCCAACGATGAAAAGAATTTAACCGATCTTGGAGAAAGACATTTGACTGATGATAAATCATTCTTACGTCAAAATTTGAAAAGAATTTGAGAAGCTCCGGTAAAATAAGAAGAGTCAGGTAAGATCTTGGGGAAAAAACCTGTGGGTTGGGGCCCACTCAAATAAACAACGTTGAAAAGGTCGCTTGGAAGATAGATTACACCGGTTGAATTAAAAGACTTGAATGAGAGAACATCCTTGAAAGATCTTGAATGAATGCAGAGTGGAAACACGATTCTTCAAGATATCTTGAGCACTCTGGAACAATTAAATAGCGAGAAGTGAATGAATATGAGGTGCACCGGCATGAGAAGGTATTTGAAACGAGGAAAAGGATATGATCAACAAAGCTTGACTTGAAAACACCGGAGATGAAAAGAATGAAGAAAGATGAACTTGAGGCTCCATTAGAATCTTCATGAGAAACACCGGATAAGAACATTGGCGAGAAAGGAATGGAGAGGCTTCCCATGAATAAAATGATACTTGAATAAGAAATATGAGTCCTTGAAGAAAAAGGGTGTGTGGGCGGGAAAACAAAACAACTTGGGACGAATGAAATTTACACCGTTGAGAAGAAACTGATAATTGATCTTGCGGACGTTGAAATTATCGGATCCACTTGAAGAGAAACACACCGGTGAAAAAGGATTGACATGACAATCTCAATAAACGAGAAGGATTTGTATTCTCAAAGAAATATGAGAACACCGCTTAGAAAGGGTATGGAATCGACATTTGACTTCGAAGCAACTCGAATACCACAACTCAAAACAAAAACAAAGGATTGGCTTGCAGAATAAGCCGGAACAAACATATGATAGAGATTTCGTCTGAAGTTTTCATGGTGGGGCCTACACGGGCTCGATCGTACAGCACCATCATGTACAAGGCAGTGCACATGACATACGAAGCGTCCCCGACTCGGCATAGCCAAGGACTCTTTAAGACACAACGAGAGCACTGTAAAACCAACCGTGAATAGGCGGACCACTAGACATTGAACCCCAATTTCATATCATATCTCTCTCGAAAAGATATCCTAAGAGCTACTTGAATTCCCACTTATGAAACTCCCGAAACTTTCCGGTTATGCAATCAGGTGTTGGGGATACAGGGGAAGCATAATATCTCACCCAAACTAACAAATCCTACATCCAGCTGTATCCATCCTTCAACACATAACCAAGAAACCTTCAGAAATCGTCTACCTCAACCTTCGAAAAGCATCCATTATATGAGTTATGGCAATACTCCCGAACTCCCGCCCTAGTACTGGGTGGCGTCGAGGTTATCTCACCAACAACTGCATAAAAGAGATTTTCGATGTTGGTGAACCTAAACTCAGGTATTCCAGAACTGCAACGATAAAATTGTGATGACAACACCTCGGAGCTCAACTCCCCGGGACACTGCCACAACCCCTAAATGACAGGAGGCACCAGGAACAATATTCTCGTCACAAATCGATCGGAATGATTCGAAGATACCCCCGTGATCCTAAATTTTTTTAGTGAAATTTGAGAAGAGAAGAGTCAAAACTCTACGTCAGGATGCCTTACCAGAGCGATGAAGGGACTGGGGAGTAAAAGGAATTCCTAAACTCTCCGATATATAGTTCCTAAATGACTCAAAACATTTTTTCTAGACTCAACTCGTCAGCTAATTCGATCAAGCAGGGGGGCTCCTAAGGTCGGGGAAGGCTCTGATACCAACTTGTAACACCCTCGATGCGGCTATATCTCCCACGTGTCGAAGCACGACTTTGAGGCATAACCGCATTGAAAGCAATGTCGCAAGTGAGGTAATCTTCACACAACCCATGTAATACATAAGGGAACAAGATACATAGTTGGCTTACAATCACCACTTCACACAATTACATGAATAAAGCATTACAACATCCAAACACAATCAAGGTCTGGCTATGGAACCAAAATAAAGAGCAACCCCAAATGCGACAAGGTCCCCTGATCAACCCCAACTGGGCTCCACTACTGATCAACTAGAAACGAAACAAGACAAAGGACAAGATCTTCATCGAGCTCCTCCTTGAGCTTCGTTGCGTCACCTGCTCGGTAATATCGGGACGTACAAACTGGTTTTGGAAGTATCTGTGAGTCACGGGGACTCAGCAATCTCACACCCTCGCG
Organism: Triticum aestivum; assembly: GCF_018294505.1. Classification (NCBI taxonomy): domain Eukaryota; kingdom Viridiplantae; phylum Streptophyta; class Magnoliopsida; order Poales; family Poaceae; genus Triticum; species Triticum aestivum. The sequence continues at coordinate 457,651,644 of NC_057809.1, forward strand.
ATCAAGACTATTTAAGCTTATGGGTAAGGTAAGAGGTATGAGGTGGAGCTGCAGCAAGCGACTAGCATGTTTGGTGGCTAACATATGCAAAAGAGAGTGAGGAGAGAAGGCAAAGCACGATCGAGAAACTATGATCAAGAAGTGATCCTAGGACAACCTACGTCAAGCATAACTCCAACACCGTGTTCACTTCCCGGACTCCGCCGGAAAGAGACCATCACGGTTACACACGCGGTTGATGCATTTTAATTAAGGTCAACTTCAGGTTTTCTACAACCGGACATTAACAAATTCCCATCTGCCCATAACCGCGGGCACGGCTTTTGAAAGTTCAAATCCCTGCAGGGGTGTCCCAACTTAGTCCATCACAAGCTCTCACGGTCAACGAAGGATATTCCTTCTAGTGGGAAGACCCGATCAGACTTGGAATCCCGGTTACAAGACATTTCGACAATGGTCAAACAAGTCTAACAACACTGCCCGAATGTGCCGACAAATCCCGATAGGAGCTGCACATATCTCGTTCTCAGGACACACTCAGATTGTCCAAACTTCCAGTAGGTCAGCCCAGACTTGCCCCTGGTGGCCACCGGCGGCTGACAGTTTGGACCAACACTCAGAGGAGCACTGGCCCAGGGGGGTTAAAATAATGATGACCCTTGAGTCTGCAGAACCCAAGGGAAAGAAAAGGCTAGGTGGCAAATGGTAAAACCAAGGTTGGGCATTGCTGGAGGAGTTTTATTCAAGGCGAACTGTCAAGGGGTTCCCATTATTACCCAACCGCGTAAGGAACGCAAAATCTGGGAACATAACACCGATATGACGGAAACTAGGGCGGCAAGAGTGGAACAAAACACCAGGCATAAGGCCGAGCCTTCCACCCTTTACCAAGTATATAGATGCATTAATTAAATAAGAGATATTGTGATATCCCAACAAGTAAGCATATTCCAACAAGGAATAACATCTCCACGTTCCAACAAGGAACAAACTTCATCTTCAGCTGCTACTAATAACGCTATAAGAGGGGCTGAGAAAAGCGGTAACATAGCCAAACAACGTTTTGCTAGGACAAGGTGGGTTAGAGGCTTGGTTCAACAATATGGGAGGCATGATAAGCAAGTGGTAGGTATCGCAGCATAGGCATAGGAAAAGAGCGAGCAACTAGCAAGCAAAGATAGAAGTGATTTCGAGGGTATGGTCATCTTGCCTGAAATCCCGCAAGGAAGAAGAACGAGTCCATGAAGAAGACAAACGAACGTAGTCGAACAGATACTCACAAACGCGACGTTAATGAAACTAACCCAAAGAAGCAACACCGGAAAGAAGCAAACAACAAGGTAAACAACCAACACATAAGCATGGCATGATGCACAACCAAGTATGATGCATGTCCGGTTTAAATATGCGTGACATGGCAACGTGCAACAACCAAAACTACAAATTAAGTGGAGCTCAATATGCAACGAGTTGCATATTGACGAAACAGCACGTCAATTATTTAGTTCACTCCCGCTTATGTACCCAACCAAATTAAATGTTGTTAAGCATGTCAACAGATGAAGCAAAGTGGAACTACCTATCTAGGCAAGTTTAAATGAGGCCGGAAATTACAAACAACAATTCCGGTAAATCCCCATATGCATTTAGCAATTTGGTGCAACAACAATTTAAACATTTTAATTGTTGTTATCATGATGCGGATGACATGAACAAATTTATGCAATTATTATTAAAAGTTGACAAGAGCATTATTATGAAGCATTTGACATCGTGGTGGAAACAAAAGGGGTGCCACGGCAACAATAACGGTAACGGTGCCATGGCAACGTCCCGATTCCGGTACTTGATTGAGATACCGGTGCAAAGGGGGAATGTGCGGATGCGTGCAATAGATGGTGGGGCGCTCCCGGATACCGGGTTCCCACGGGTTAGTGGCATGGAAACGAGTGACAATACGGACATGGTTCATACAAAGGGGGCATCTCATTCAACATGCATTCATTCGTTCACGGGTGTCGTCTCGGGGTTATACCTTCGAGGCTGGACTTTTCGGAACGGATCAAGTTCGTAGCGGAAGTAGACGTTCTCGCCATGTTCGTAGATGTTCGGGGTCTTGGTGAGGAACTTGACATCCATGGGGTCTTCGAGGGTCGACGGTAGTTGTTCTATGCATCGGGCGTCAAGGTACTTGTCGTTCTTAGCAAATCCGTAGACGGCGGTGGTTGTACACACGTTGTCGGGGAACTTGTCAGTCCAGTCTTGGCGACGGTAGTTGTGCACAGATCATAGACGTTCACGGGTCATCGTTAGAGGAGCTTGGCGGATTTGAATCCCTTCGAGGTTGTCGTGATACTTGGGGTCTTCGGACTCGCCGGTCTTGTCAACTCGAAGGGGTACTTGCGTTTTGCAATTCCATATCCAGGGTCGTCACGTAGTCGTTGTAGTCGAACTTGACGAGGCTTGGGTGTCGTGGTACTTGTTGCATTCTGGAACCGGAGTGGTACTTGTCGATATCCGGGACGGTCTTGGCGATTCTAGAGACGCAGTATAAGTACTCGACGCATCACCGCGTAGTCATACTCAGGGTCCTTGGGGCATCGGTGCTAGTTGGACTTGCCGGTCTTTACGTTCTCAAGGTCACTTGGAGTCTTCGGTCACAGGTGCTTGGCGAGTCGTCGAGGTTGAGTGTGAGTTCAACGGAGTAGGGACTTCGAGAAAACCCCGAAGGCGCTACTCATTGGACTGGTGACAGAGGAAAAACAAGAGGAAAGACAGCAGGAGCTTGGCGAGGACGCGGGCGCCTAGCGCGACTCGGGACTCCCGCGAAGGGAAGGGGAGGTGGCGACCTGCTGCTGACGGCGCTCCGGCGAGGTGGCGACAGACTTGGGGTGTGGGGGCGCCGAGGCGTTGAGCTGCTGCTGCTTGATGTAGAGAGAGGCAGACAGGGTACACGGACGAGGCCGGGAAGACAGGGAGATCGAGGTCGGCAAGAAAAGGGAGGCAGCAGGGGCGCTGCAATGCTGATGGCCTCACGGGCCAAGCCGGGTGACGTGCGTAGCTTGGGGAGGCGCAGGGCTCCGACGGCGGCAGTGCGAGGAAGAGGCCCAAGAGGTCGAGGCCAGGGCCTCGGGGCGGAGCTTTGAGCTCGGCCGGCAGCGGCCATGGAGAAGGGAGACGTCGAGGTAGGGTGCGCGGTTCTCTCGGACTTGAGCGGCGGCGGAGGTCGTGGGCTGGCAGCGAGGAAGAGATCGAGAGGAGAGGTGGTGCGGCGTACGGGAGAGATGGGATCGAGGGAATCAGGGAGAAGGGTGCAGCGCGAGGGAGATGGGGATCGTGGTGACGGCGTTGGAATCGAACAGGGGAGAGGATTAGGTTTAGATGCAGGCTGTGAGGCCTCAGGGAGGTTGGTCCGGTCTAGCAGGCCTAGGCCCAAGAAGGCCTGTGGGTGTGGGCTCTCTCTCTCTCTCTCTCCCTTCTTTCTCTTAATATTTTCTTTATCAGAAAACAAGAGAAGAACAAGAAAGAAGTGGGGGGTGTTAGAGAACGAAGTTGGACTCGCGGATAAATTTTCCGGACTCACAAAAATATGCTCGTTCAAAGAAAATAGAAATGGCCAAGATTGAAAGATATAAATTCAAACTCATTTGAATTTAATTCAAATGGGTTTGAACTAAGACTCGGTAAAAGGAAGGTCCATAAATGTTCGGATTTTTGGTGGAGCTCCAGAAAATGATGAAAGAATATATGGCAAGGTTTGAGGAGCAACTCGAAGCAGAAAAGACTTGAGAGTTTAAATTGCAAGTGTGTCACGGTAATTCCACAAGAATGGAAATATTTATAATATCTCCCTAATATCAGGAGGATATCTTATAAAGAGAAGTCACCCTTCCCTCGATTTAAATGGATCAAGGATCCATGCCATTTATTTAGTTGAGTTAAAAAAACATGATGGCATGATGACATGATGCAATGCAAAACGATGCAATGATGAATGCAATGAACCAAACAAGTCACACGAAGAAACCCGGAAACCACGGAAGGCATCTGAAGCTCCGGTCTTGGGGCGTCACAGTAGCACTCTCCAAATAAAAATGACAACAGTTCTCGTGAGCGCTAAAGTTTCTATTTTTTACAGCAAGTTCAACAAGACTTTCCCCAAGTCTTCCCAACGGTTCTACTTGGCACAAACACTAATTAAACACAAAAAAGACAACCAAAATAGAGGCTAAATAATTTATTTATTACTAAACAGGAACAAAAGGCAAGGAATAAAAATAAAATTGGGTTGCCTCCCAACAAGCGCTATCGTTTAACGCCCCTAGCTAGGCATAAAAGCGAGGATAGATCTAGGTATTGCCATCTTTGGTAGGCAATCCATAAGTGGCTCTCATGATAGTTTCATATGGAAATTTTATTTTCTTTCTTGTAAAGTGTTCCATGCCCTTTTTTAATGGAAATTGAAATCTAATATTCCCTTCCTTCATATCAATAATCGCACCAACCGTTCTAAGGAAAGGTCTACCAAGAATAATAGGGCAAGAAGGATTGCAATCTATATCAAGAACAATGAAATCTACGGGCACATAATTTCTATTTGCAACAATAAGAACATCATTAATCCTTCCCATAGGTTTCTTAATAGTAGAATCCGCAAGATGCAAGTTTAGAGAGCAATCATCAAAATCGCGGAAATCTAGCAAATCACACAAAGTTTTGGGGATAGTGGAAACACTAGCACCCAAATCACACAAAGCATAAAACTCATGATCTTTAATTTTAATTTTAATAGTTGGTTCCCACTCATCATAGAGTTTTCTAGGGATAGAAACTTTCAAATCAAGTTTTTCTTCATAAGATTGCATCAAGGCATCAACAATATGTTCGGTCAAGGCTTTCTTTTGACTATAAGCATGTGGAGAATTTAGCACGGATTGCAACAAGGAAATACAATCAATTAAAGAACAACTTTCATAATTAAATTCCTTGAAATCCAATATAGTAGGTTTAGCAACATCTAGATTTTTATTTCTTTCAATCCCACTTTCATCAATTTCATCATAAAGATCTAAATACTCTGAATTTTTAGAACGCCTTCTAGGTAAAGGAAGATCATATTCAGTTTCATCAAGATTCATATTGCAAAACAAAGATTTAATAGGAGACACATCAATAACTTTTAGATCTTCATCTTGATTTTCATAGGAAGAACACGCTTTAATAAAGGCATCTTTGGAAGCAAACATCCTAGCGGTTCTTTCCTTGCACTCATCAATGGAAATTCTCATGGCTTTGAGAGACTCATTGATATCATGATTAGGAGGAATAGATCTAAGCTTTAAAGAATCAACCTCAAGAAAAATTCTATCAACGTTCCTAGCCAAATCATCAACTTTAAGCAATTTCTCTTCAAGCAAAGCATTAAAATTCTTTTGTGAATTCATAAACTCTTTAACACTATTCTCAAATTAAAAGGGCATCTTATTATAATTTCCATAAGAGTTGTTGTAGGAATTCCCATAATTATTAGAAGGATTACTAGGATATGGCCCAGGATTAAAATTCCCTCTATAAGCGTTGTTACCAAAATTATTCCTACCAACAAAATTCACATCCATAGATTCATTGTTATTCTCAATCAAAGTAGACAAAGGCATATCATTAGGATCAGAAGAAACACTCTTAGTAGCAAATAATTTCCTAAGTTCATCCATCTTTCCACTCAAAACATTGATTTCTTCTATCGCATGCACTTTTTTATTAGAAGATCTTTCAGTATGCCATTGAGAATAATTAACCATTCTATTATATAGGAGTTTAGTAGCATCTCCTAAAGTGATTTCCATAAAAGTGCCTCCCGCGGCCGAATCTAAAAGATTTCTAGAAGCAAAATTCAATCCGGCATAAAAAATTTGTATAATCATCCAAAAATTCAAACCATGAGTAGGGCAATTACGTATCATTAATTTCATTCTCTCCCAAGCTTGTGCAACATGTTCATGATCAAGTTGCTTAAAGTTCATAATATCGTTTCTAAGAGAGATGATCTTAGCGGGAGGGAAATACTTAGAGATAAAAGCATCTTTGCACTTGTTCCAAGAATCAATACTATTTTTAGGCAAAGACGAAAACCAAGCTTTAGCATGATTTCTAAGCGAAAAAGGAAATAGCTTCAATTTAACGACATCATTATCGACATCTTTTTTCTTTTGCATATCACATAAATCAACGAAGCTATTCAGATGAGTAGTGACATCTTCACTAGGAAGGCCGGCGAATTGATCTTTCATAACAAGATTCAACAAAGCAGTATTGATTTCACAAGATTCAGTATTGGCAAGAGGAGCAATCGGAGTGCTAAGGAAATCATTATTATTAGTATTGGTGAAGTCACACAATTTGGTAGTATCTTGAGCCATCGCGACAAACAAGCAATCCAACACACGAGCAAACAAAAGGCAGGCGGGCAAAAAGAGGTAAATGGAGAAAGGGAAGGAGAAGGAGATTGGGAAAGAGAGGGCTAATAAAACGGCAAGGGTGAAGTGGGGGAGAGGAAAACGAGAGGCAAATGGCAAATAATGTAATGCGAGAGATAGGGATTGTGATGGGTACTTGGTATGTTGAATTTTTGCGTAGACTCCCCGACAACGGCGCCAGAAATTCTTCTTGCTACCTCTTGAGCTTGCGTTGGATTTCCCCGAAGAGGAAAGGATGATGTGGCAGAGTAGCGTAAGTATTTCCCTCAGTTTTTGAGAACCAAGGTATCAATCCAGTAGGAGGCCACGTTCAAGTCCCTCGTAGCTGCACAAAACGATAGCTACTCGCAACCAACACGATTATGGGTTGTCAATCCCTTCACGGTCACTTACGAGAGTGAGATCTGATAGATATAATATTTTTGGTATTTTTGGTATAGAGATGCAAACTGAAAAGTAAAAGGCAAAGTAAAAAAGCAAAGCAAGATTAAAGTGATGGAGATTGATATGATGAGAATAGACCCGGGGGCCATAGGTTTCACTAGTGGCTTCTCTCAAGAGCATAAGTATTCTACGGTGGGTAAACAAATTGCTGTTGAGCAATTGACATAATTGAGCATAGTTATGAGAATATCTAGGCATGATCATGTATATAGGCATCACGTCCGTGACAAGTAGACCGAAACGATTCTGCATCTACTACTATTACTCCACTCATCGACCCTATCCAGCATGCATCTAGAGTATTAAGTTAAAAACAGAGTAACACTTTAAGCAAGATGACATGATGTAGAGAGATAAATTCATGCAATATGAAATAAACCCCATCTTGTTATCCTCGATGGCAACGATGCAATACGTGCCTTGCTGCCCCTTCTGTCACTGGGAAAGGACACCGCAAGATCGAACCCAAAGCTAAGCACTTCTTGCATGGCAAGAACTACCAATCTAGTTAGCCAAACCAAATGGATAATTCGAAGAGACTTGCAAAGATAACCAATCATACATAAAAGAATTCAGGGAAGATTCAAATATTATTCATAGATAGACTTGATCATAAACCCACAATTCATCGATCTCAACAAACACACCACAAAAAGAAGATTACATCGAATAGATCTCCACGAGAGAGGGGGAGAACTTTGTATTGAGATCCAAAAAGAGAGAAGAAGCCATCTAGCTACTAACTATGGACCCGAAGGTCTGAGGTAAACTACTCACACTTCATCGGAGGGGCTATGATGATGTAGAAGCCCTCCGTGATGACGATCCTCTCCGGCGGAGCTCCGGAACAGGCCCCAAGATGGGATCTCGTGGATACAGAAAGTTGCGGCAGTGGAATTAGGTTTTTGGCTCCTCTTCTGATCGTTTGGGGGTACGTAGGTATATATAGGAGGAAGGAGTGCGTCGGTGGAGCACCAAGGGGCCCACGAGGTAGGGGGCGCGCCCTAGGGGGGTGGGCGCGCCTGTTGGGGAACGTAGTAATTTCAAAAAAATTCCTACGCACACGCAAGATCATGGTGATGCATAGCAACGAGAGGGGAGAGTGTGATTTACGTACCCTTGTAGATCGACAACAAAAGCATTTGGTTGATGTAGTCGTACGTCTCCACGGCCCGACCGATCAAGCACCGAAACTATGGCACCTCCGAGTTCTAGAACACGTTCAGCTCGATGACGATCCCCGGACACCGATCCAGCAAAGTGTCGGGGAAGAGTTCCGTCAGCACGACGGCGTGGTGACGATCTTGATGCACTACTATCGCAGGGCTTCGCCTAAGCACCGCTACAATATTATCGAGGACTATGGTGGGAGGGGGCACCGCACACGGCTAAGAATATGATCACGTGGATCAACTTGTGTGTCAAGGGGTGCCCCCTGCCCCCGTATATAAAGGATCAAGGGGAGGAGGCCGGCCGGCCCTCTATGGCGCGCCAAGGAGGAGTCCTCCTCCTAGTAGGAGTAGGACTCCTACTAGGAGGGGGAAAGAAGTGGGGAGGGAGAGGGAAAGGGGGGCGCCGCCCCCCCCTCTCCTAGTCCAATTCGGACCAGGGGGAGGAGGCGCGCGGCCCACCTTTGGCTTCCCCTCTCTCTCTCCACTAAGGCCCATATGGCCCATTACTTCTCCCGGGAGGGTTCCGGTAACCCTCCGGCTCTCCGGTTTTCTCCGAAATCACCCGAAACACTTCCGGTGTCCGAATATAGCCGTCCAATATATCAATCTTTATGTCTCGACCATTTCAAGACTCCTCGACATGTACGTGATCACATCCGGGACTCCGAACTAACTTCGGTACATCAAAACTCATAAACTCATAATATAACTGTCATCGAAACCTTAAGCGTGCGGACCCTACGGGTTCGAGAACAATGTAGACATGACCGAGACACGTCTCCGGTCAATAACCAATAGCGGAACCTGGATGCTCATATTGGCTCCTACATATTCTACGAAGATCTTTATCGGTCAGACCGCATAACAACATACGTTGTTCCCTTTGTCATCGGTATGTTACTTGCCCGAGATTCGATCGTCGGTATCTCAATACCTAGTTCAATCTCGTTACCAGCAAGTCTCTTTACTCGTTCCGTAATACATCATCTCGCAACTAACTCATTAGTTGCAATGCTTGCAAGGCTTATGTGATGTGCATTACCGAGAGGGCCCAGAGATACCTCTCCGACAATCGGAGTGACAAATCCTAATCTCGAAATACGCCAACCCAACATGTACCTTTGGAGACACCTGTAGAGCACCTTTATAATCACCCATTTACGTTGTGACGTTTGGTAGCACACAAAGTGTTCCTCCGGCAAATGGGAGTTGCATAATCTCATAGTCATAGGAACATGTATAAGTCATGAAGAAAGCAATAGCAACATACTAAACGATCGGGTGCTAAGCTAATGGAATGGGTCATGTCAATCAGATCATTCACCTAATGATGTGATCCCGTTAATCAAATAATAACTCTTTGTTCATGGTTAGGAAACATAACCATCTTTGATTAACGAGCTAGTCAAGTAGAGGCATACTAGTGACACTCTGTTTGTCTATGTATTCACACATGTATTATGTTTCCGGTTAATACAATTCTAGCATGAATAATAAACATTTATCATGATATAAGGAAATAAATAATAACTTTATTATTGCCTCTATGGCATATTTCCTTCAGTCTCCCACTTGCACTAGAGTCAATAATCTAGATTACACAGTAATGATTCTAACACCCATGGAGCCTTGGTGCTGATCATGTTTTGCTCATGGAAGAGGCTTAGTCAACGGGTCTGCAACATTCAGATCCGTATGTATCTTGCAAATCTCTATGTCTCCCACCTGGACTAGATCCTGGATGGAATTGAAGCGTCTCTTGATGTGCTTGGTTCTCTTGTGAAATCTGGATTCCTTTGCCAAGGCAATTGCACCAGTATTGTTACAAAAGATTTTCATTGGACCCGATGCACTAGGTATGACACCTAGATCGGATATGAACTCCTTCATACAGACTCCTTCATTTGCTGCTTCCGAAGCAGCTATGTACTCCGCTTCACATGTAGATCCCGCTACAACGCTTTGTTTAGAACTGCACCAACTGACAGCTCCATCGTTTAATGTAAACACGTATCCGGTTTGCGATTTAGAATCGTCCGGATCAGTGTCAAAGCTTGCATCAACGTAACCTTTTACGATGAGCTCTTTGTCACCTCCATATATGTGAAACATATCCTTAGTCCTTTACAGGTATTTCAGGATGTTCTTGACCGCTGTCCAGTGATCCACTCCTGGATTACTTTGGTACCTCCCTGCTAGACTTATAGCAAGGCACACATCAGGTCTGGTACACAGCATTGCATACATGATAGAGCCTATGGCTGAAGCATAGGGAACATCTTTCATTTTCTCTCTATCTTCTGCAGTGGTCGGGCATTGAGTCTTACTCAACTTCACACCTTGCAACACAGGCAAGAACCCTTTCTTTGCTTGATCCATTTTGAACTTCTTCAAAACTTTGTCAAGGTATGTGCTTTGTGAAAGTCCAATTAAGCGTCTTGATCTATCTCTATAGATCTTAATGCCTAATATGTAAGCAGCTTCACCGAGGTCTTTCATTGAAAAACTCTTATTCAAGTATCCCTTTATGCTATCTAGAAATTCTATATCATTTCCAATTAGTAATATGTCATCCACATATAATATCAAAAATGCTACAGAGCTCCCACTCACTTTCTTGTAAATACAAGCTTCTCCAAAAGTCTGTATAAAACCAAATGCTTTGATCACACTATCAAAGCGTTTATTCCAACTCCGAGAGGCTTGCACCAGTCCATAAATAGATCGCTGGAGCTTGCACACTTTGTTAGCTCCCTTTGGATCGAAAAAACCTTCCGGTTGCAACATATACAACTCTTCTTTTAGAAATCCATTGAGGAATGCAGTTTTGACATCCATCTGCCAAATTTCATAATCATAAAATGTGGCAATTGCTAACATGATTCGGACAGACTTAAGCATCGCTACGGGTGAGAAGGTCTCATCATAGTCAATCCATTGAACTTGTCGAAAACCTTTTGCGACAAGTCGAGCTTTGTAGGCAGTAATATTACCGTCAGCGTCAGTCTTCTTCTTGAAGATCCATTTATTCTCAATTGCTTGCCGATCATCGGGCAAGTCAACCAAAGTCCATACTTTGTTCTCATACATGGATCCCATCTCAGATTTCATGGCTTCAAGCCATTTTGCGGAATCTGGGCTCACCATCGCTTCTTCATAGTTCGTAGGTTCATCATGATCTAGTAGCATGACTTCCAGAACAGGATTACTGTACCACTCTGGCGTGGATCTCACTCTGGTTGATCTACGAGGTTCAGTAGTATCTTGTTCTGAAGTTTCATGATCATCATCATTAGCTTCGTCACTGACTGGTGTAGGTGTCACTGAAACAGTTTTCTGTGATGCACTATTTTCCAATAAGGGAGCAGGTACAGTTACCTCATCAAGTTCTACTTTCCTCCCACTCGCTTCTTTCGAGAGAAACTCCTTCTCCAGAAAGTTTCCGAACTTAGCAACAAAAGTCTTGCCTTCCTATCTGTGATAGAAGGTGTATCCAATAGTCTCCTTTGGATATCCTATGAAGACACACTTCTCCGATTTGGGTTCGAGCTTATCAGGTTGAAGCTTTTTCACATAAGCATCGCCGCCCCAAACTTTCAAAAACGAGAACTTTGGTTTCTTGCCAAACCACAGTTCATAAGGTGTCGTCTCAACGGATTTTGATGGTGCCCTATTTAACGTGAATGCGGCCGTCTCTAGAGCGTATCCCCAAAACGATAGCGGTAAATCAGTAAGAGACATCATAGATCACACCATATCTAGTAAAGTACGATTATGACGTTCGGACACACCATTACGCTGTGGTGTTCCGGGTGGCGTGAGTTGCGAAACTATTCCGCATTGTTTCAAATGTACACCAAACTCGTAACTCAAATATTCTCCTCCACGATCAGATCATAGAAACTTTATTTTCTTGTTATGATGATTTTCAACTTCACTCTGAAATTCTTTGAACTTTTCAAACGTTTCAGACTTATGTTTCATTAAGTAGATATACCCATATCTGCTTAAGTCATCTGTGAAGGTGAGAAAATAACGATATCCGCCACGAGCCTCAATATTCATCGGACCACATACATCTGTATGTATGATTTCCAACAAATTTGTTGCTCTCTCCATAGTACCGGAGAACGGTGTTTTAGTCATCTTGCCCATGAGGCACGGTTCGCAAGTACCAAGTGATTCATAATCAAGTGGTTCCAAAAGTCCATCAGTATGGAGTTTCTTCATGCGCTTTACACCGATATGACCTAAACGGCAGTGCCACAAATAAATTGCACTATCATTATCAACTCTGCATCTTTTGGCTTCAACACTATGAATATGTGTGTCACTACTATCGAGATTCAACAAAAATAGACCACTCTTTAAGGGTGCATGACCATAAAAGATATTACTCATATAAATAGAACAACCATTATTCTCAGATTTAAATGAATAACCATCTCGCATCAAACAAGATCCAGATATAATGTTCATGCTTAACGCTGGCACCAAATAACAATTATTTAGGTCTAATATTAATCCCGAAGTTAGATGTAGAGGTAGCGTGCCGACTGCGATCACATCGACTTTGGAACCGTTTCCCACGCGCATCGTCACCTCGTCCTTAGCCAATCTTCGCTTAATCTGTAGTCCCTGTTTCGAGTTGCAAATATTAGCAACAGAACCAGTATCAAATACCCAGGTGCTACTGCGAGCATTAGTAAGGTACACATCAATAACATGTATATCACATATACCTTTGTTCACCTTGCCATCCTTCTTATCCGCCAAATACTTGGGGCAGTTCCGCTTCCAGTGACCAGTCTGCTTGCAGTAGAAGCACTCAGTTTTAGGCTTAGGTCCAGGTTTGGGTTTCTTCTCTTGAGTAGCAACTTGCTTGCCGTTCTTTTTGAAGTTCCCCTTCTTCTTCCCTTTGCCCTTTTTCTTGAAACTAGTGGTCTTGTTGACCATCAACACTTGATGCTCCTTTTTGATTTCTACCTCCGTAGCTTTCAGCATTGCGAAGAGCTCGGGAATATTCTTGTTCATCCCTTGCATATTATAGTTCATCATGAAGCTCTTGTAGCTTGGTGGCAGTGATTGGAGAATTCTATCAATGACGCAATCATCTGGAAGATTAACTCCCAATTGAATAAAGTGATTATTATACCCAGACATTTTGAGTATATGCTCACTGACAGAACTGTTCTCCTCCATCTTGCAGCTATAGAACTTATTGGAGACTTCATATCTCTCAATCCGGGCATTTGCTTGAAATATTAACTTCAACTCCTGGAACATCTCATATGCTCCATGACGTTCAAAACGTCGTTGAAGTCCCGATTCTAAGCTGTAAAGCATGGCACACTGAACTATCGAGTAGTCATTAGTTTTGCTCTTCCAGATGTTCATAACATCTGGTGTTGCTCCAGCAGCAGGCCTGGCACCCAGTGGTGCTTCCAGGACGTAATTCTTCTGTGTAGCAATGAGGATAATCCTCAAGTTATGGACCCAGTCCGTGTAATTGCAATCATCATCTTCCAACTTTGCTTTCTCAAGGAACGCATTAAAATTCAACGGAACAACAACACGAGCCATCTATCTACAATCAAGCATAAACAAGCAAGATACTATCAGGTACTAAGTTTCATGATAAATTTAGGTTCAATTAATTTACTTAAAGAACTCCCACTTAGATAGACATCCCTCTAATCCTCTAAGTGATTACGTGATCCAAATCAACTAAACCATGTCCGATCATCACGTGAGATGGAGTAGTTTCATTGGTGAACATCACTATGTTGATCATATCTACTATATGATTCACGCTCGACCTTTCGGTCTCCGTGTTCCGAGGCCATATCTGTATATGCTTGGCTCATCAAGTATAACCTGAGTATTCCGCGTGTGCAACTGTTTTGCACCCGTTGTATTTGAACGTAGAGCCTATCACACCCAATCATCACATGGTGTCTCAGCACGAAGAACTTTCGCAACGGTGCATACTCAGGGAGAACACTTCTTGATAATTAGTGAGAGATCATCTTATAATGCTACCATCAATCAAAGCAAGATAAGATGCATAAAAGATAAACATCACATGCAATCAATATAAGTGATATGATATGGCCATCATCATCTTGTGCTTGTGATCTCCATCTTCGAAGCACCGTCGTGATCACCATCGTCATCGGCGCGACACCTTGATCTCCATCGTAGCATCGTTGTCGTCTCGCCAATCTTATGCTTCCACGACTATCGCTACCGCTTAGTGATAAAGTAAAGCATTACAGCGCGATTGCATTGCATACAATAAAGCGACAACCATATGGCTCCTACTAGTTGCCGATAACTCGGTTACAAAACATGATCATCTCATACAATAAAATTTTAGCATCATGTCTTGACCATATCACATCACAACATGCCCTGCAAAAACAAGTTAGACGTCCTCTACTTTGTTGTTGCAAGTTTTACGTGGCTGCTACGGGCTTAAGCAAGAACCAATCTTACCTACGCATCAAAACCACAACGATAGTTTGTCAAGTTGGTGCTGTTTTAACCTTCGCAAGGACCGGGCGTAGCCACACTCGGTTCAACTAAAGTTGGAGAAACTGTCACCCGCAAGCCACCTATGTGCAAAGCACGTCGGGAGAACCGGTCTCGCGTAAGCGTACGCGTAATGTCGGTCCGGGCCGCTTCGTCCAACAATTCCGCCGAACCAAAGTATGACATGCTGGTAAGCAGTATGACTTATATCGCCCACAACTCACTTGTGTTCTACTCATGCATATAACATCAACATATAAAACCTAGGCTCGGATGCCACTGTTGGGAACGTAGTAATTTCAAAAAATTTCCTACGCACACGCAAGATCATGGTGATGCATAGCAACGAGAGGGGAGAGTGTGATTTACGTACCCTTGTAGATCGACAACGGAAGCGTTTGGTTGATGTAGTCGTACGTCTCCACGGCCCGACCGATCAACCACCAAAACTACGGCACCTCCGAGTTCTAGCACACGTTTAGCTCGATGACGATCCCCGGACTCCGATCCAGCAAAGTGTCAGGGAAGAGTTCCGTCAGCACGACAGCGTGGTGACGATCTTGATGCACTACCATCGCAGGGCTTCGCCTAAGCACCGCTACAATATTATCGAGGACTATGGTGGAAGGGGGCACCGCACACGGCTAAGAATATGATCACGTGGATCAACTTGTGTGTCAAGGGGTGCCCCCTGCCCCCGTATATAAAGGATCAAGGGGAGGAGGCCGGCCGGCCCTCTATGGAGCGCCAAGGAGGAGTCCTCCTCCTAGTAGGAGTAGGACTCCTACTAGGAGGGGGAAAGAAGTGGGGAGGGAGAGGGAAAGGGGGGCGCCGCCCCCCCTCTCCTAGTCCAATTCGGACCAGGGGGGAGGAGGTGCGCGGCCCACCTTTGGCTGCCCCTCTCTCTCTCCACTAAGGCCCATATGGCCCATTACTTCTCCCGTGGGGGTTCCTGTAACCCTCCGACTCTCCGGTTTTCTCCGATATCACCCGGAACACTTCCGGTGTCCGAATATAGCCGTCCAATATATCAATCTTTATGTCTCGACCATTTCGAGAC
Organism: Triticum aestivum; assembly: GCF_018294505.1. NCBI lineage: Eukaryota > Viridiplantae > Streptophyta > Magnoliopsida > Poales > Poaceae > Triticum > Triticum aestivum. Next base: position 457,667,330 of record NC_057809.1, read on the forward strand.
TCCTCGTCATGTCCGTGATCACATCCGGGACTCTGAACTAACTTCGGTACATCAAAACTCATAAACTCATAATATAACTGTCATCGAAACCTTAAGCGTGCGAACCCTACGGGTTCGAGAACAATGTAGACATGACCGAGACACGTCTCCGGTCAATAACCAATAGCGGAACCTGGATGCTCATATTGGCTCCTACATATTATACGAAGATCTTTATCGGTCAGACCGCATAACAACATACGTTGTTCCCTTTGTCATCGGTATGTTACTTGCCCGAGATTCGATCGTCGGTATCTCAATACCTAGTTCAATCTCGTTACCGGCAAGTCTCTTTACTCGTTCCGTAATACATCATCTCACAACTAACTCATTAGTTGCAATGCTTGCAAGGCTTATGTGATGTGCATTACCGAGAGGGCCCAGAGATACCTCTCCGACAATGGGAGTGACAAATCCTAATCTCGAAATACGCCAACCCAACATGTACCTTTGGAGACACCTGTAGAGCACCTTTATAATCACCCATTTACATTGTGACATTTGGTAGCACACAAAGTGTTCCTCCGGCAAACGGGAGTTGCATAATCTCATAGTCATAGGAACATGTATAAGTCATGAAGAAAGCAATAGCAACATACTAAACGATCGGGTGCTAAGCTAATGGAATGGGTCATGTCAATCAGATCATTCACCTAATGATGTGATCCCGTTAATCAAATAACAAATCTTTGTTCATGGTTAGGAAACATAACCATCTTTGATTAACGAGCTAGTCAAGTAGAGGCATACTAGTGACACTCTGTTTGTCTATGTATTCACACATGTATTATGTTTCCGGTTAATACAATTCTAGCATGAATAATAAACATTTATCATGATATAAGGAAATAAATAATAACTTTATTATTGCCTCTAGGGCATATTTCCTTCAGCGCCCCCACCCTCGTGACCGCCTCTTTGACTCCTTGGAGTAGGGTCCAAGTCTCCTGGATCATGTTTGATGAGAAAATCACGTTCTTGAAGGTTTTATTCCGTTTGGACTCCGTTTGATATTTTGTTTCTCCGAAATACTGAAATAGGCAAAAAACAGCAATTCTGGGTTGGGCCTCCGGTTAATAGGTTAGTCCCAAAAATAATATAAAAGTGGAAAATAAAGCCCAATATAGTCCAAAACAGTAGACAATATAGCATGGAGCAATCAAAAATTATAGATACGTTGGAGACGTATCACACCACAAGATTGAACCCAAAGCTAAGCACTTCTCCCATTGCAAGAAAAACCAATCTAGTTGGCCAAACCAAATCGATAGTTCGAAGAGACTCGCAAAGATATCAAATCATGCATATAAGAATTCGGAGGAGATTCAAATAATATTCATAGATAAGCTAATCATAAATCCACAATTCATCGGATCTCGGCAAACACACCGCAAAAGAGTATTACATCAGATAGGTCTCCAAGAACATCGAGGAGAACATGGTATTGAGAATCAAAGAGAGAGAAGAAGCCATCTAGCTACTAGCTATGGACCTGTAGGTTTGAGGTAAACTACTCACGCTTCGTCGGAGAGGCAATGGTGTTGATGTAGAAGCCCTCCATGATCGAATCCCCCTCCGACAGGACACCGAAAAAGGCCCCTAGATGGGATCTCACGGGTACAGAAGGTTGCGGCGGTGGAAAAGTGTTTTTGTGGCTCTCCTGGTAGGTTTTGGAATATATGAGAATATATAGGCGAAAGAAATAGGTCGGTGGAGTCACGAGGGGCCCACAAGGGTGGGGGGCGCGCCCTCCGACCTTGTGGCCGCCTCATGGCTTTCCTGACATGTACTCTAAGTCCTCTAGTCCAAGAAAAATCATCACGAAAGTTTCATTCCGTTTGGACTCCGTTTGATATTCCTTTTCCGCGAAATTCTAAAACAAGGGAAAACCGGGAACTGGCACTGGGCTCTAGGTTAATAGGTTAGTCCCAAAAATAATATAAAATAGCACAATAATGCATATAAAACATCAAAACCGATAATATAATAGCATGGAACAATAAAAAATTATAGATACGTTGGAGACGTATCATACCACGCCAGATATAAAGTCAATGACAGGTCTTGCTTCAGCCGTTCTTATTGGTTTGGCCTCTATCCACTTAGTGAATTTTTCCACCATAACCAGTAAATATTTCTTTTTGTGGCTTCCCCTTTAAGTGGTCCAACCATGTCGAGCCCCCAGACAGCGAAGGGCCAAGTGATGGGGGTTGTTCTTAAGGCGGTGGGAGGCATATGACTTTGGTTGGCGAAAAGCTGACATCCCACACAACATTGGACAAGGGCTTGTGCGTCTGCTCGTGTCGTTGGCCAGAAAATGCCTGTCCGGAAAGCTTTGCTTACAAGGGCCCGAGCTGCGGCGTGATGGCCATGCAGGCCCGCGTGTATTTCAGCCAAGAGTTGTCGTCCCTCCTCTTCGGTGATGCACCTTTGGAGAATTCAGGTAGTGCTTTTCTTGTACAGCTCACCTTCGTGAACTATGTAGGCTTTAGAACGCCGAACTATGCGACGGGCCTCATTTTGATCATCAGGAAGCTCTTGCCTATTAAGGTAGGCCAGGAAGGGTTCGGTCCATGGACCAATAACGACCATGATCTCATGAGCAGAGGGTGTTATTTTAGTAACACCTCTAGGCATTGTATGCCCATGGAGACAGCCATGCAGAGACCATGTAGAAGTGCCTCATATTCAGCTGCATTATTGGAGTCCTATACATGATTTGAAACACGTAGCAGACTCTGTCCCCCATAGGGGATGTCAAGATGATGCCAGCCCCCAGTCTGGCTAGCATTTTAGAGCCGTCAAAGTACATTATCTAGTTGGAGTAGGAACTGTACTCTTTAGGGAGCTCGGCTTCCATCCACTCTGTGATGAAGTCGGCCAACACCTGAGATTTAATAGCTCGGCATGGCTTGTATGTTATTTTGAATGGTAAGAGCTCGATAGCCCATTTAGCTATGCGGCCGGTGGCGTCCCTGTTGTTTATAATGTTATTAAGTGGTACTTCTGATGCCACCGTGACTGAACACTCTTGAAATAGTGCCGGAGTTTTCAGGATGCCATAAAGACGGCGTAAGCTATCTTTTTGTAGTGAGGGTATCGAGATTTGCATGGTGTAAGGACCTACGATACGTAATAGACCAGCTTCTGGATGGGGAATTTATGTCCCTCTTGCCCTTGCTAGACAACGAGTACAACGCTCACTACTTGGTGAGTTGCGAAGATATAAAGCAACATAGGCTCGCTAACACTTGGGGCAGCTAGGATTGGGTTGCCTGCTAATAAGGTTTTTATTTCTTCCAATCCGGCTATGGCCGCTTTCGTCCATTCGAAGTTCTTAGTGCGTCTAAGCAGTCTATAAAGTGGTAATGCTTTTTCCCCTAATCTGGAGATGAAGCGGCTCAAGGCCGCCACACACCCTGCTAGCTTTTGGACCTGCTTTAAGTCTGTTGGTGTAGCCAATTGCGACGAGGCTCGTATTTTAGCTAGGTTTGCTTCAATTCCTCTATGGGAGAAAATGAACCCTAGTAGCTTTCCGGTGGAACGCCGAAGACACATTTTTTCAGATTTAGCCATATGTCGTATGTTTGGAGGTTGTCAAATGTGAGGCGGAGATCATCCACCAATGATTCGACGTGTTTAGTCTTGATGACTATGTCGTCCACATATGCTTCAACTGTCTTGCCAATTTGTTTTTCCAAGCACGTTAGAATCATGTGTTGGTAAGTCGCACCAACGTTTTTAAGCCCAAAAGGCATAGTGTTGAAACAGACAGGCCCGTGCAGGGTGATGAACGTCGTCGCGGCCTGGTCGGACTCCTTCATTTTAATCTGATGGTATCCGTGTTGGGGAACGTAGCAGGAAATTTCAAAACAAAATCCTATGCTCACGCAAGATCTATCTAGGAGATGCATAGCAATGAGAGGGGGGAGTGTGTCCACATACCCTCGTAGACCGAAAGAGGAAGCGTTTGACAATGCGGTTGATGTAGTCGAACTTCTTGTCGTTCCGACCGATCAAGCACCAAACGTACGACACCTCTGAGTTCTGCACACGTTCAGCTCGATGATGTCCCTCGAACTCTTGATCCATCAAAGTGTCGAGGGAGAGTTTCGTCAGCATGATGGCGTGGTGACGGTGATTGTGAAGTGATCCGCGCAGGGCTTCGCCTAAGCACTACGACAATATGACCAGAGGCGTAAACTGTGGAGGGGGGCGCCACACACGGCTTGGAATCAATGTTATGTGTTCTAGCGATGCCCCCCTCATATATATAGGTTGAAGGGGAGGAGAGGAAGTCAAGGTGGTGCCCCAAGTAGGAGGAATCGTACTTGGGTGCCTCCTAATTCGGCCCCCCTTCCATATCCATCCGGAGGGGGGAGGAAGGAGGAGGGAGGAGGGAAGGAAGGGGGAGGCCGAATCCCTCCCCTTCCTTTCCGCCTTCTCCTCTTTCCTTCCCCCTTATTTCGGCATACATGGGGCACACCAGCCCTTAGGGGCTGGTCTATCCCCCTCTTGGCCCATTAAGGCCCATGTAGTTGCCGGGGGGATGCCTGGAACCCCTTCCGATGACCCGATATGCACCTAGTACCCCCGGAACACTTCCAATGTACGAATACCATCGTCCTATATATCAATCTTTACCTCTCGACCATTTCGAGACTTCTCGTCATGTCCGTGATCTCATCCAGGACTTCGAACAACATTTGGTCACCAAATCATATAACTCATATAATACCAAATCGTCATAGAACGTTAAGCGTGCGGACCCTACGGGTTCGAGAACTATGTAGACATGACCAAGACACCTCTCCGATCAATAATCAACAGTGAAACATGGATGCTCATATTGGTTCCTACATATTCTACGAAGATCTTTATTGGTCGTACCGTAATGACAACATACGTTATTCCCTTTGTCACCGGTGTGTTACTTGCCCGAGATTCGATCATCAGTATCTTCATACCTAGTTCAATATTGTTACCAGCAAGTCTCTTTACTCGTTTCGTAATACATCATCCTGTAACTAACTCATTAGTCACATTGCTTGCAAGGCTTATCATGATGTGTATTACCAAGAGGGCCCAGAGATACCTCTCCGATACTCGGAGTGACAAATCCTAATCTCAATCTATGCCAACCCAACAAACACCTTCGGAGATACATGTAGAGCATCTTTATAATCACCCAGTTACGTTGTGACGTTTGATAGCACACAAGGTATTCCTCCAGTATTCGTGAGTTGCATAATCTCATAGTCAAAGGAATATGTATATGACATGAAGAAAGCAATAGCAATAAAACTGAATGATCAATATGCTAAGCCAACGGATGGGTCTTGTCCATCACAACATTCTCCTAATAATGTGATCCCCGTTCGTCAAATGACAACACATGTCTATGGTTAGGAAACTTAACCATCTTTGATTAACGAGCTAGTCTAGTAGAGGCTCACTAGGGTCACAATGTTTTGTCTATGTATCCACACATGTATCAAGTTTCCGGTTAATATAATTCTAGCATGAATAATAAACATTTATAATGATATAAGGAAATATAAAATAACAACTTTATTATTGCCTCTAGGGCCTATTTCCTTCAGTCTCCCACTTGCACTAGAGTCAACAATCTAGTTCACATCGCCATTTGATTTAATAGAAATAGTTCACATCACCATGTGATCAACACCCAAAGGGTTCACTAGAGTCAATAATCTAGTTCACATCACTATGTGATTAACACCCAAAAAGTACTAAGGTGTGATCATGTTTTGCTTGTGAGAGAGGTTTAGTCAACAGGCCTGTCACATTCAGATCTGTATGTATTTTGCAAATTTCTATGTCTACAATGCTCTGCATGGAGCTACTCTAGCTAATTGCTCCCACTTTCAATATGTATCCAGATTGAGACTCTGGGTCATCTGGATCAGTGTAAAATCTTGCATCGACGTAACTCTTTATGATGAACGCTTTATCACCTCCATAACCGAGAAATATTTCCTTAGTCTTCTAAGGATAATTTTTGACCGTTGTCCAGTGATCTACTCCTGGATCACTGTTGTACCCCCTTGCCAAACTCATGGCAAGGTACACAATAGGTCTGGTACGCAGCATCGCATATCGTATGGAACCTATGGCTGAGGCATAGGGAATGACTTTCATTCTCTCTCTATCTTCTGTCATGGTCGGGCTTTGACTCTTACTCAACATCACACCTTGTAATACACGCAAGAACCCTTTCTTTGAGTGATCCATTTTGAACTTCTTCAAAACTTTATCAAGGTATGTGTTTTGTGAAATTCCAATTAAGCGTCTTAATCTATCTCTATAGATCTTGATGCCTAATATATAAGAAGCTTCACCGAGGTCTTTCATTGAAAAACTTTTGTTCAAGTATCCTTTTATGCTTTCCAGAAATTCTACATCATTTCCAATCAACAATATGTCATCCACATATAATATTAGAAATGCTACAGAGCTCCCACTCACTTTCTTGTAAATACAGGCTTCTCCGAAAGTCTGTATAAAACCATATGCTTTGATCACATTATCAAAGCGTATATTCCCACTCCGAGATGCTTGCACCAGTCCATAAATGGATCACTGGAGCTTGCACACTTTGTTAGAACTTTTAGGATCTACAAAACCTTCTGGCTGCATCATATACAACTCTTCTTTAGAAGTCCATTAAGGAATGCAGTTTTGACGTCCATTTGCCAGATTTCATAATTGTAAAATGCGGAAATTGCTAACATGATTCGGACAGACTTAAGCATCGCTACTGGTGAGAAGGTCTCATCGTAGTCAACTCTTTGAATCTTGTCGAAAACCTTTCGCAACAAGTTGAGCTTTGTAGACACTAACATTACCATTAGCGCCAGTCTTCTTCTTGAAGATCCATTCATTCTCTATGGCTCGCCGATCCATTTAGTCTTGAAGATGCTTGCACAAGTAATTTGGCTAGCTCCTCCCCCATAGCTTGTCGTTTGGGTTCCAAAATTGTCATAGCGTTTGTTTGATTGGTTTGAACCCTTTGATTATGTTGAGGCTATGTTCGGCGAGTCTGCATGGGATCCCAGGCATGTCCGAAGGATGCCAAGCGAAGATATCCCAATTTTCTCGTAGGAATGCACGTAAAGCAGCATCTACTGTTGGATCCAGTTGTCCTCCGATGGACGCTGTTTTATTAGGATCCGTTGGGTGCACTTGAAATTTAATTATTTCATCTGCTGGCTTTAAAGAGGTGAATTTAGGTCTCTTGTCGAGTATTGCATCATCCTTGCCCACCGTGGATCATAGGGTTGTTAGTTCTTCGGCCGCAAAGGCTTCGGATAGTGACTCAAGAGCCAAGGATGCGGTTTTGTTTTTGGTGCGGAGTGCATTATCCGGATCACTCGTAATGGGGTATTGCTTGGAAGCGTGAGAAAGTGTCCTGCCCTAGAAGGGTGTGGTATCCGCTATTGAAGGGAACAACGTGAAAGAGCAACTCTTCTGACCTGTAATTTTCAGGCGTGCCGAATACTACATCCAATTTAATTCTCCCCGAATGACGTGCTTCTCGACTGGGGATGATTCCTCAAAAGGTGGTATTACTTTGCTCGATGCATTTTCTATCGATCTGCATTTTGTCGAGTGTGTTCTCGTAAATGAGGTTTAGCCCACTGTCTCCGTCCATGAGCACTTTGGTAAGTCGAAAGCCGTCCACGATAGGGTTTACTACTAAAGCGGCAGGTGCTCGGACTGATCGGGCCCTTGGTTCGTCGTCAGCAGTAAAGGTTATTGCCGCGTCGTTCCAGGGGCTCACTGTGGTTACTTGGTGGACCTCGGCGAGTTCGCGAAGTGCCCTCTTACACTGATTATTTGAAGAGAAGGTCTCGAAGGCCGTAAGGGCGTTAAAATCGTCATCTTCCGGAGGGTGTTTCTCTGGAGTGGAGGTGGTGAGGATGGCCTCGCCACTTTTAGCTACCTGCCGGAGTACCCAACATGCTCGAAGGCTGTGAGTTGAGTCTCTGCTTGGTGTCGCATGTATCGGACAAGGCTTGTTGAGGAGTTAGTCAAGAATGGACATGTATACCGAGAAGGGTTTGTTTTTATTGCCGACGGGCTTATGGTCGGATGCCTCGTGAGGGTGTATCCGTTTTGCCCGGGCAGTACATTGCTTAAAGGTAGCAAGTTCCAACTAGGTTTTCTGGGCCTTCCATGTGCTTTCCATCGTGTAGTACTTCCATACTGAGTGAGATAGTTCCCCGAAACTCTGTATGCGACGGCGGTCAAGGGCATTCCGAATTCCCTCGTCGATGGAATTGCGATGAAAGACCGGAACTGCATCATCGTCGCAGCAATCTTTAATCTTGTTTTTAACAAGTAGGAACCTGGCCCAAAAGTGATGGACCATTTCCTGAGGTTGTTGTCGTACATACATCAGGTCATATATGTCTGGATGGCCTGAATTACTTGGAGAGTAGTGATTGTGGTAGGTGGGTGGGTTAAAACCTGAATCCCGACCCGAAATTATGTCTGGAGTTTGCAAAATCTCCGAGGCCATGAGTTCGGGTCCAGGAAGATCCAAGTGCTTCCTGGACTCTATGTCCAATACTGAGTTCGGGGGGCGCGGAGTCCCACCCAAAAGAAGGGTGTCCAACTCAAGGGATTTGGAGTCCCGAACACAACTAGTCTTCAATTCAGGAGAAGAAGTGTTTTCGACTCGTTCCTCAACGACCGCTACCAGGTGAGTGATCAATGGGAGATTATTTCCCCCTGGTCAGGTTTAAGCCCGATCCAATCATAGGCCATTGAAAGCCCCAGGGCGGTGATGCGATCTAGCAGCTCATTTAAGGACGAGGTGTCCGCTGTATTCATCTTTTCGGAGTATTCGAGACCAATGCAAGGGTGGCGTTTGGCGATCACGGGGGATGCTGCCGACTTGATGGCCATGCGGGCTCCCATGGTGAAACTGCCGAGCTGGAGGGCCTGTCCTGAAGTTAGGCTCCTTCTAGAAGTGATATCAGCGTTGATGACAAGGCGAGCCATAGATCGCTTTTCGTGACTACACAACGAAGCTCTCAATGAAAGCACCACCATTGTCGGTGTCAAAACCGGTATATCTCGGGTAGGGGGGCCCAAGTTGTGTGTCTAAGGATCGATGGTAACAAGGGACAATGGGGACACGACGTTTACCCAGGTTCGGTCCCTCTCAAAGGAGGTAAAACCCTACGTCCTGCTTGATTGTATTTGATGAGTATAGGGGTTACAAGAGTTGATCTACCTCGAGATCGTAATGGCCAAACCCTAGCAGGCTAGCCTGTGATTATTTTGATGCCCTTCTACGGACTAATCCCTCCGGGTTATATACACACCGAAGGGGCTAGGGTTATACAAAGTCGGTTCACAGAGGAAAGGAGTATTACACCCAGACACCAAAACTTGCTGTTCTACGCATATAGGAGTCCTACCCAGACACGGGAGGTGGTCTTCTGCTTCTTCTTCACGACTCATCAGTCCGGTCCATATCAAATAGGCCGGACACCTGAGGACCCCCGAATCCAGGACTCCCTCACACACCCCCCGGTCATAGCTTGAGCATTGTGGACCATGTCACATCGCGAACACATTGACTGGTTGTAACACCCTCGATGCGGCTATATCTCTCACGTGTCGAAGCACGACTTAAAGGCATAACCGCATTGAAAGCAATGTCGCAAGTGAGGTAATCTTCACAACAACCCATGTAATAAATAAGGGAAAGAGATACATAGATGGCTTACAATCGCCACTTCACACAATTACATGAATAAATCATTACATCATCCAAATACACTCAAGGTCCAACTATGGAACCAAAATAAAAGAAGACTACCCCAAATGCTACATAGATACCCGATAGTCCCAACTGGGCTCCACTACTGATCGACTAGAACGAAACAACACAAAGGACAAGGTCTTCATAGAGCTCCTCTTTGAGCTTGGTTGCGTCATCTGCACGGTATCCTCGGCCCCTGCAAGCTGGTTTTGGAAGTATCGGTGAGTCACGGGGACTCAGCAATCTCACACCCTCGCGATCAAGACTATTTAAGCTTATAGGTAAGGTAAAAGGTATGAGGTGGAGCTGCAGCAAGCGACTAGCATATTTGGTGGCTAACATATGCGTAAAAGAGAGCGAGAAGAGAAGGCAAAAGCACGGTCGAACAACTATGATCAAGAAGTGATCCTAGAACAACCTACGTCAAGCATTACTCCAACACTGTGTTCACTTCTCGGACTCCACCGGAAAGATACCATCACGGCAACACACGCGGTTGATGCATTTTAATTAAGTTAAGTTTCAGGTTTTCTACAACCGGACATTAACAAATTCCCATCTGCCCATAACCGCGGGCATGGCTTTCGAAAGATCAGAACCCTGCAGGGGAGTCCCAACTTAGCCCATCACAAGCTCTCACGGGCAATGAAGGCTATTCCTTCTCCCAAGACAATCCGATCAGGCTCGGCATCCCGGTTACAAGACATCCTCAACAATGGTAAAACAAGTCCAGCAAGACCGCTCGATGCGCTGACATCCCGATAGGTGCTGCACATATCTCGTTCTCAGGGCACACTGGATAAGCAATCCGTACAACTAAAACCAGCCCTCGAGTTTCCCCGAGGTGGTGCTACAAGGGGCTCTAGTTTGGACCAACACTTAGACAAGCACTGGCCCGGGGGGGTTAAAATAAAGATGACCCTCGGGATGCGCGACTCCCAAGGGAAAAAGGGTAGGTGGCGAATGGTAAAACCAAGGTTGGGCCTTGCTGGAGGAATTTTATTCAAAGCAAACTATCAAGGGGTTCCCATTATAACCCAACCGTGTAAGGAACGCAAAATCCGGGAACATAACACTGATATGACGGAAACTAGGGCGGCAAGAGTGGAACAAAACACCAGGCATAAGGCCGAGCCTTCCACCCTTTACCAAGTATATAAATGCATGTTCATGTTCCAACAAGGAACAAACTCCAATCTTCACCTGCAACTAACAATGCTATAAGAGGGGCTGAGCAAAGCAGTAACATAGCCAAACAACTGTTTGCTAGGACAAGGTGGGTTAGAGGCTTGGCTTAACAACATGGGAGGCATGATAAGCAAGTGGTAGGTATCGCAGCATAGGCATAGCAAAAGAGCGAGCAACTAGCAAGCAAAGATAGAAGTGATTTTGAGGGTATGGTCAACTTGCCTGAAATCCCGCAAGGAAGAAGAACGAGTTCATGAAGAAGACAAATGGACATAGTCGAACAGGTCCTCACAAACACGACGTTATCGGAACCAACCCAAAGAAGCAACACCAGAAAGAAGCACACAACATAGTAAACAACCAACACATGAACATGGCATGATATGCGGGATGCGGGATGCGGTGCATATGCATGATTTGGAAAGGAATGATTGAACCTGGCTGTCGGTGTCAAAACCGGTGGATCTCGGGTAGGGGTCCCGAACTGTGCGTCTAGGCCGAATGGTAACAGGGGGCAAGGGACACGAAGTTTTACCCAGGTTCGGGCCCTCTCGATGGAGGTAAAACCCAACGTCTTGCTTGATTAATATTGATGATATGGGTAGTACAAGAGTAGATCTACCACGAGATCAGAGAGGCCTAACCCTAGAAGCTAGCTTATGGTATGATTGTTGATGTGTATGTTGTCCTACGGACTAAAACCCCCCGGTTTATATAGACACCGGAGAAGGTTAGGGTTACATAGAGTCGGTTACAATGGTAGGAGATCTGAACATCCGTATCGCCAAGCTTGCCTTCCATGCCAAGGAAAGTCCTTTCCGGACACGGGACGGAGTCTTCAATCTTGTATCTTCATAGTCCAGGAGTCCGGCTGAAGGTATAGTTCGGCTATCCGAACACCCCCTAATCCAGGACTCCCTCAGTAGCCCCTGAACCAGGCTTCAATGACGATGAGTCCGGCGCGCAGATTGTCTTCGGCATTGCAAGGCGGGTTCCTCCTCCAAGTACTTTATAGAAGATTTTAAACACAAAGATAGTGTCTGGCTCTGCAAAATAAGTTTTCCACATATTGCCATAGAGAGAATAATATTTACACAAATCTAATCTGCTGACGTATTCCGTAGTGCGACGCACCACGGCCAAGATTTTATTTTCATTATCCCACCTCAGCGCATCATGCGAGGCGGTTTCCTTGGCACGTCTTGTCAAAGCAGAGATCATGTCCCCTTATTCCGGGATTCTCATCAATACGGGCGTGGGTAACCCAACCACGCCTTGATTACGGCGCTTGGAGGTAAGCGAGTTTTACCAGGCTGGTGGGGACATGTAGTTGCGTCCACCCATATAAGGGGATAAGGATCCACCTTTTCACCCACGCCTTCTTCCTCCTTTGCCTATCCATTCTTGCGCACTCGAGCTCTAGCACCCAAGTCCGCACTACCACCTCAACCTTCTCCAGTCATGTCCGGAGCGGGAGGCAAGTGGATGGTGTCCTCCGTCATGGAGGGACACATCAAAAAGCTGAGGAAGGCCGGATATCTGGCTAGCGACATCGCGCACCGGCTTCCCGAAAAAAGGCAGCTCATCCCCACTCCTAGGCCCCATGAGAGGGTGGTATTCCTCCCCCATTTCCTCCGCGGACTGGGCTTCCCTCTGCATCCATTTGTCCGGGGGCTCATGTTCTACTACGGCCTGTATTTCCATGATCTGGCCCCGAACTTCGTCCTCAACATCTCGGCGTTTATCATCGTGTGCGAGGCGTTCCTCCGCATCCGCCCCCATTTCGGACTATGGCTTAAGACTTTCAACGTCAAGCCAAAGGTGGTGCGTGGCAGCCAGGCGGAGTGCGGCGGTGCCATGATTGGCAAGATGGCCAACGTCCTGTGGCTCGAGGGCTCCTTTGTGGAGACCCTGAAGGGGTGGCAATCATGGTGGTTTTACGTCACCAAGCCGCGCGACACCGAATGGGTCGCACCCCCTGAGTTTTGATCCGGCCCCCTACCCCCTACGCGCTCACCTCCTGGAAGGAGACAGGCTTGTCTTGGGGTAAAAAAGGAGAGCTGACCGGACTCCAAACATGCATCCAAACCCTGGTGGACAAGAAGCTCAAGCTTGTCAACGTAGTCCAGGTTATGCTCATCCGCCTGATCCTCCCGTGTCAACGACGGGCCTTCAATCTGTGGGAGTTCAACCCGGCGCAGCATCGAACTCTAAACAGACTCTTCGACACGACGTACGAAGATGCCTGGAGGATGCTTTTCAAAGGAGCCGAGGCTCCCGCATCCGCTACCGAGGATCACGGATTCAGTACTCAGCATCACGCTCATGCGGTAAGCTGTTTTTGTCCTTTTACAAGGTATCAGTTTTTCATAGTTTGAATCTATGCGGGATCTAAGCTCCCTTATCTTTGACAGGATTGGGAGGTGACGTCCGGACAGATCAACTGTCCGGCTCCTTTGCCCGAAGGCCCAGCGGACGCTCGCTTGGCGAAGCTGCTGGTTCCGGCGCCCTATGTGGTGCCGGAGAAGAAGGCCACGAAAAGGGCCACGGGGACTCGAAAGAGTGCCCGGCGCTAGGAGGTGTCGGATTCATCATCCGACGGTCCCGAAGCGCCTTCCTCTCGTGAAGACGAGGAGGAAGAAGAAGAGACATCTCCCCCTCCAGCAGGAGGAGAGAATAAAAGGAAGGCCGCCCTCTCTGAGGAGGCCGGAGGGTCCAAGAAGGGGGAAACCCTTCCTTCGGACTACTCCAACGACGCCGACGATGGCGGAGAGGAGTGGCAGCCCAGGGCCAAGCCCCTGGAAAAATCGTAAGTATCCGGATACCGGAGTAATTCATAGTATTCGTTTATTGCACAGCTTTCCCTTATGTCGAATATGCTTATGCAGCCCACCCAAAGACCGACTCGACGCGTCGTCGAGCGGCTCACTAGACTCGTCGGATGTGAACTCGCTTCCGACGACTTCCTCCCCCCGCCCTATGGACGACACTGAGGTGTTGTCCCAACAGGTTCCAAGCAGGGAGGAGGTGGTCCCGGAGGCACCGCAAGGCGACCTCCCGGACTCCAGGAGTAAAGGGGATGAAACTCCCCAGGGCTCCAAGTCCGGCTCTAGGCCGGACACCGCTCTGGAACCTTCAAGGATTCTGGAGTCCGGCGGGGGACCTCCTTCCAAGAGGAGCAAGTCCACCGTGCCGGCGACCCCCATCCACCCAGAGGCACCGGACAATATGTTGGAGGCGCTCCAAGGCGCCTCCATCGACGAGGAGTACCGCGCTATGATGAGTGCGGTGGTCCAGAAGGTTCAGTCCGCCAAGAGCGGACTGACTGAAGCTTGTACTAGCCTTTTGACAGGCTTTGAGGTAAGTAAATAATGTGTAAATAATATTACCGCATAGACAGTAGCCCCTGATGCTCTGTTGGGCGTTCGGGAAGAAAAGCCGAATAGAGGATCAAAAAATTCGCAGGAGTCTAACAAAAGGGGTCAATATGCGTGTGCAGGCTTCTCTGCTGGCGTCCGCCGTACTCACTGCAGAAGTGGACACGCTGAAGCAGAGCCTCGAGAAGTCTGGGCAAGAGCTCGGGCATGCCAAGAAGCAGCTCGAGGAGAAGGAAGGTAAGAAATACCTTGGTTGAATATGTATATAAAAAGGTGCAATTGCAAGAAATGACAGGATTAACATGGCTATTGTAGGGGCCACATCTGAGGTGGCGACCCTTAAGCAAGCGCTGCTCGAGGCCGAGAAGAGTGCGGCCACGGAGCGCACCGAGCGGGAGAGGTATGAGGCCGAGGTTGGCAAGGTGCAGCAAGAGCTCCAGGTTCTCATGAAGAAACACGAGAGTTTGGAGCTTGACTCGAAGACGCGAGCGTCCGATCTCGCAGCGGCTATTGAAAATGCCAAGTCTGCCAAGGCCAAATCCCAGAAGACCCTCCAGGAGTTGGATGAGGCGAAGAAAATAGCGGCGGGTAAGGCATTCTTTATGCAAAGTGAACACATAAACGTGAGTTACTTGATACTTACCCGAATCTGGAGCTCTCCAGGGGAATTTGCAGATCTTCCCCGGAGTGTATCCGATGCCGCCGCATTCTATCGAGCCGAGGAGGGTAGCTCGACGGAGAAGGTGTTCTGGTCTCAGTATGCTGAGGCCGGACACCCCGTGCCCCTGAGCGACCAGCTGAAGCAACTGGTCGAGCTCCACAAGGCGGCTGAACAGGCCATGAAGGGCCTCCTAGTTCGGTTGTGGCCTAGAGAGGCTCTGCCTGGGAGCTATTTCGGGCTGGTGCAGCGGCTGGTGGAGGCCTGTCCAAGGCTCGAAGTCATCAAGCGCTCCGTCTGTATTGAAGGTGCCCGTAGGGCCTTTGCCCGCGCTAAGGTGCACTGGGGCAGGCTGGATGCGGAGAAGCTTGTGAAGGACGGGCCACCAGCGGGGAAAGAGCATCGCAAGCCCAAAAATTACTATAAGGATGTTCTGAAGGGTGCCTGCCTTGTGGCGGATGAATTTACTAGGGATGTAATTTTTGAGTAAAACTCGCTCGTTTTTGTCCTGTGCGCTGAAAACTTGTTCATATGCGCTGAGCAATGCTGCTTGAATTTAAAATATTACCTTCTGTGCGGCTGTTTATCAATACTGAGAGATGGTGAGTCGTCGGCTTCTGCCCCCTTGCTGCTAGTGCTGGGGTGTTCGGGGATAAATCTGGGCGCTCTTTTTCCCATGTTTGGGTCCTTCGAGGGAGGCGCTCAGCACGACGAACGAGGCAATCGGACTATAATGCGTGAACACTCTCACTTAGCCATAGAATTCTATAATTTTAAATTTTGGCGAAGCCCCTAGTATTCGGAAGACCGAGTTCGGGGCGCTATCCACGCCTTGGCCGGACAGAGCCGACTCATCGCCCTAAGCGGCATAAGTCTTTAGGGACTCGAAAAAAACCTCTCAAACAGCGACCAGCTCTCGCTTCATCATGACAGTCAGTTTTAGCTTTCTCCACTGAGGTGCTCGGCCCAGATCAACTGGGGCACAATCGCAGTGGTTCTCCTAGTGCTACCTTAGCCGATATAGTGGAACGTAAGGCACCAAAACATAGGAGCCAGGCAAACCCAACTATTGACCCATAACATGATTCGGAGCCGATGCATATAATGCTATAAGTTCGGGGTGCCGCACTTGTGAAAGTGTTCGGACTTCTTACACCATATTGAGGGGTGCTAAAAGCCCCTGGCGTATTTTGGCCGTACCAAGTTGTACGGGTGCGACATGTCATTAAGGAACATTTATTTATAAAAAGATAGTGCAAAAATAGACAAAAGCTATGCATTGTTTATTAAAAATAGTTGCGATCAAAGCAAAACGATACAAGTAATGCGATAAACGAAAAGTTGGACTATTTAACATGTCTGCTCCAGGGGCAAGCTACGGAATAGTATGCAAAACAGGTATACTGCTCGTGATAGAGACCACTTGGGATTTCTGTAATGCGGCATGGCTTGTCTGCTTCCCTGGTTCTTGCATCGTTTGTGCGGCAGTTGAACTGCCGAACAGGCCTTCCGAAGAGTAGAGTCCTGGAATTAAGAGAAAAGTAAAAAATCGGCAGCCCCTGGTGCGGTTTAAGCCGTGTTTTGGGCGTGCCGTGATGGTGCCCGTCCCCCTATGCCCATGGTATTTCTAGAGCGTAATTATGTACGCGAAGTACTGGCGTCGCCTTTTTGCTAGGGTTGGGGTTGGGGCCATATTGATACGCCTTCTCGGAACGTGCCAGGCGGTCTTGTTGTAGGTTACTCCGGGCGCGCTTGACGGTGTTCGGACGTTTAATGGTCGGACTGGAGAACTTCCTGGAGAGGCTGCTTTGTACTTCCGCTGCAAGGGTCGCCGTGTGCTCCTCCATTCGGAGGGAGCGTTCGGTGTTTCCATTGACTGTAATTACTCCACGAGGGTCTAGCATCTTGAGCTTATGGTATGCGTAGTGCGGTACCGCATTGAATTTGGCGAATGCGGTTCGTTCGAGCAGTGCATGATAGCCACTGCGGAATGGGACTATGTCGAAGACCAATTCCTCACTTCGGAAATTATCAGGGGATCCGAAGACCACTTCAAGTGTGACTGAGCCTATACAGTTGGCCTATACACCTGGTATTACGCCTTTAAAGGTCGTTTTGGTGGGCTTAATCCTCGAGGGATCGATGCCCATTTTTCGCACTGTATCCTGGTAAAGTAGGTTCAGGCTGCTGCCGCCGTCCATGAGGACTCTAGTGAGATGAAATCCGTCAATAATTGGGTCTAGAACCAATGCGGAAAATCCGCCATGACGGATGCTAGTGGGATGGTCTCTTCGATCAAAGCTGATCGGGCAGGAGGACCATGGGTTGAACTTTGGGGTGACTGGCTCTACCGCGTATACGTCCCTTAGCGCACGCTTCCGCTCCCTTTTTGGGACGTGGGTGGCGTATATCATGTTCACCGTCCGCACTTGTGGGGGGAAACCCTTATGTCCATTGTTGTTCGGTGGTCGGGGCTCCTTATCATCATCGCTATGCAGCCCCTTGTCTTCATTGTCGGCGCTTAACTTGCCTGCCTGCTTGAACACCCAACAATCCCCGTTAGTGTGATTGGCCGTCTTTTCGGGGGTGCCATGTATTTGGCACAAGCGATCGAGTATTCGGTCCAAGCTAGACGGGCCCCTAGGATTCCTTTTGAATGGCTTTTTCCGCTGATCGGATTTAGAGCCTCTGAATCCGGCATTAACTGCCGTATCCTCAGCATTCTCGCCGTTAATGCGGCGCTTCTGCTTGTTGCGACGCATCCTACCACTAATGTCCCTGGTGTCCGAACTACCAGGGTTCTTGGTCATATTGTTGCTATGAGCAAGCCAGCTGTCTTCTCCCATGCAAAAGCGGGTCATGAGTGTCGTGAGTGCTGCCATAGATTTCGGCTTTTCCTGTCCAAGGTGCCGGGCCAGCCACTCATCACAGATATTGTGCTTGAAGGCTGCTAGGGCCTCAGCGTCCGGACAGTCAACTATTTGGTTTTTCTTTGTTAGGAACCGTGTCCAGAATTGTCTGGCCGATTCCTCTGGTTGCTGAATTACGTGACTTAGGTCATCGGCGTCTGGGGGTCGCACATAAGTGCCCTGGAAATTGTCGAGGAATGCGGCTTCCAGGTCCTCCCAACAACTGATTGATCCTATTGGCAAGCTGTTGAGCCAATGCCGAGTTGGTCCTTTAAGCTTGAGTGGGAGGTATTTGATGGCGTGAAAATCGTCGCCGCGGGCCATGTGGATATGAAGTAGATAATCCTCGATCCATACTGCAGGGTCTGTTGTGCCATTATATAATTCGATGTTTATGGGTTTGAAACCCTCGGGGATTTGATGATCCATTATTTCGTCTATAAAGCACAGTGGGTGTGCGGCACCTCTATACTGGGCGATATCATGACGTAGCTCCAATGAGTTTTGTCTACTGTGTTCGGCCCTGCCGAATTTGTGGCCGGCGTGACGGTTACCGTCTCAAGCCGTGGGGTGCCCACGCGATTCGTAGATCGATCGTGTTTGCCTTGCCTTGTCCTCCAACATGTCTCGTAAGTCCGACGCATATTCCCGTGCCTTGGTACGGGGTGCGGCTTGAGTGGAGGGTCGGGAGGCCTCTCTGTCGCGGCCACGAGGTGGCCGTTCGGCCGCATCAAGTGCTTCCTCCTCTAATTGGGGTAGCAACCTGCGCTTTGGGTAACTCTTGGAGGGGCGTTCGAATTTATGCTCTTCGTCCGCAAGGACTTCGGTCCATATGTCAACCAGCAAATCTTGATCAGCTCGGAGCTGTTGCTATTTTTTCTTGAGGCTTCTTGCCGTGGCCATAAGCCTGCGTTGGAAACGCTTTTGCTCAACGGGATCCACTGGCACGACGAATTCGTCGTCGTCGAGGCTTGCCTCGTCTTCGGAGGGAGGCATATAATTATCGTCCTCGACCTCTCTGTCTGACGCTCTCTCAAGAGGGCTGGTTTCTCCATCCTCCTGTGCTAAATCTTGCTGGAGGGGGTTTTCGTCGGCACTCTCCGGAGTATTATTATCTCCCGTGCTGGAATCACCGTTTTTGTGTTGGCGGGATTTTGAGCGACACCGCTGACGTTGGCGCTTGGGCTGTTTCTTGGAGGGGTCATCCTCCGCTGTTCCATCGCCCTCTCCCTCTTTTGGGGTGTCCACCATGTGTATGTCATATGACGAGGTGACTTTCTAGGGCCTAGTAGGCGCTGGTTCTTCATCATCTCCTTCATCGGCGTCCATACCGTCGATGTCTTCGGAGTCGAAGTCGAGCATGTCGGTTAAGTCGTCGACAGTGGCTACAAAGTGGGTGGTGGGTGGGTTTTGAATTTCTTGATCGTCCGTACCCCAAGCTTATTGACCGTAGTCCAGCCAGGGCTCTCCTGATAAAGAGAGAGACCTCAGTGACTTCAGGATATCGCCGACAAGCGAGTGCTGAAAGACGTCCGCGGCTGTGAACTCCATGATCGGCGCCCAATCGGATTCGATCGGCAGGGGCGCGGAGGGTTCGGAGTCCGGAGAAGAATCTGGCTCCGTGGAGTCATGAGTCTCATAGAGTACGGGGCTGGTGTTCGGCTCAACCGCCATTGGGATCACAGCCCTCGAGGTGGCGTCCAACCGCCCATCCTCGATCGGCACGGTTGGCTCCGAACTAAGGGTCGGAGCCGATGCGGGTGCGGCCTCCAGGGCACTGTTCGGCGGCAGAGCTAGATCATGCTCGTCGTGACAGTGCGGCGCGTTTGGTGGTGGTTTGAATCCGCCGAAGATAAAGTCCCCACAGATGTCAGCCGTGCAGTTTAAATTTCCGAATCTGACCTAACGGCCAGGGGCATAGCTTTCAATCTACTCTAGATGGCCAAGTGAATTGGCCCGCAGTGCGAAGCCGCCAAAGATGAAGATCTGTCCGGGGAGGAAGGTCTCACCCTGGACTGCATCGCCATTGATGATCGTAGGAGCCATCGAGCCTGACGGCGACGGCACAGAGGAACTCTCAATGAAAGCACCAATGTCGGTGTCAAAACCGGCGGATCTCGGGTAGAGGGTCCCGAACTGTGCGTCTAGGACGGATGGTAACAGGGGGCAAGGAACACGAAGTTTTACCCAGGTTCGGGCCCTCTCGATGGAGGTAAAACCCTACGTCCTGCTTGATTAATATTGATGATATGGGTAGTACAAGAGTAGATCTACCACAAGATCAGAGAGGCCTAACCCTAGAAGCTAGCCTATGGTATGATTGTTGATGTGTATATTGTCCTACACACTAAAACCCCCCGGTTTATATAGACACCGGAGAAGGTTAGGGTTACATAGAGTCGGTTACAATGGTAGGATATCTGAACATCCGTATCACCAAGCTTGCCTTCCACGCCAAGGAAAGTCCCTTCCGGACATGGGACAGAGTCTTCAATCTTGTATCTTCATCGTCCAGGAGTCCGGCTGAAGGTATAGTTCGGCTATCCGAACACCCCCTAATCCAGGACTCCCTCACTGGCCTCAACTTGGAAATCCAAGAGTGCCACTAGAAAGGGGGGTTGATTTCGGTCGAAATCGATATAAATATCACCGGAAACGGATGCACGGTTTGGAAATGGCAAGCAAAACAAGTATGGCACCGATCTGCGATTATCAGTGCGAAGCCATATAAATGCATTAAGATAAAGAAGCTATTAAACTCAAACATGGCAAAAAATACATGGTAGGGATCCACTCATGATTCTTGACAAATGATGAACACTGAGCTACGGCTAATTCACTCAATAATAGGTTCAAACAAGCATGGCAAAAGTGCAAAAGGTAACAGGTTTCAGACTTAGTGAAATTAACAGCATGTCCGGAATTTATCATCAGGAAGCAATTTTAGAGCATGATAACTACATGCTACAGGAACATAGCATGGCAAAGCAAGGCATGGCATGAAGCTACTCAAATCATATAACAAAAGTCCCTTAGTGACCATGAGCCAAAAGGGATCAGAAAATACAATTGCAAGCATGTGAACATAGCAAAAACATAAACACATTCAGACTGTGAAAAACTGGAGCATGGCAAAACAGTTAACAAGTAGACATGTTTACGAGCTCGATGCACTCACTACAAAGCATGGCATGACAAAATAAGCATACACCCAGCAAATAGACATGACATAGAGGCTAAACATGGCAAGAACAACATCATAGCATGCACGGATCAACAACAACAAGCTCGGCAAAATTCCTAAACATGTTAACAATCTGCCAGGAACATTTTATAGCAAAAGTAGAGCTCGATTGAGTCATGCTAGGGGCTCCATAATTGCAAAAAAAGACATGGATGGATAGGGCACCACAATATCTACAAAACATCCTTACTGATCATGCCCAAAAGATGCACGGATCACTAGGAAACAACATGAACATATGGCATAAAAACAATAACAGGACAAGGACTTAGTGAAATTCTAAGTCCTTGAAATCAGCATCATCGAGTAAGCTACTTTGTGAGCTTGTGCTAGTCACCACAAAGATCACAAAAACACAAGGCATACACCCCTGTAAAGATGGCATGGCATACAACAAAACACATGTAGAGCTCAGGATCATAGCATGCACCCATTAAACAGGGCAAAAAATGACAAAAGGGCATTTGCTGAAACAGATCTGAAATAATCATCAAATAGCCCTCTTCCAACAGCATTTCGGGCATCAAGATGAGCTCAAATGAAAATGATGCAATGAGATGAAATGATGTACTCCCCGAGACAAACATTTTGATATGCTACATGCATGAATCAGAGCAACGGTGATGAAGTTATGATGCGACGAAGATTGCATAAAAATTAGGGTTCGGAGGGAAAAGTCAACCGGGGTGGATCCAGATCCAGATTGGCGCGGATTATGGGGATTGACGGAGACACTGTTCGTTGGAGTTGAGGTTGAGCTCGGGGTCGCCGGAGGAAGGAGAGGAGGCCGGGGCTCAGGCGAGGAGGAGCCGGG